>NC_142675.1:16215000-16410000 GCF_964200805.1 Pocillopora damicornis | reverse complement strand
AGCGCGGTATACACCCCTTGTGTATCCCACTGCATACCGCCGCTTTTAACAAAAACCAACAGATAGAACTTTTGCCAGAGAAGCTATAACAACAATAACTGTATCTATCTACGGTGAAAGAAAACATCAAGCTTGGGAAACATGTCTGAGTTACTGACGTATCTAGAAAACTGCTCTTACAACCAATAAAAACAAAAAAAATGTCCTAGTACTAGCCTGCGCCTCGCTCTCCATAATCTCGAGCCTTCTGCCAAACGTGTCCATAATGGTGAAAGCAGTATAAATAGGACACTTTCTGTTGAACGCCTCGGAATCAGAGAACTCTCTGGCCAGAGATTCACAGCGATCCCCAAATGCTCTAAGCTCCTGTAGAATGGATAGGATAAAAGCACAAAATTTACCGGTAATTTGTGGGTGAGATTTAATTAGCAGTTTTGTGTCCTTCCCTTAATTGCACTCTTCAATCAACATTTTTTTAAAGTACACCATCAGAATCAGAATGAAAGAACACGCTACGGAGAGCACACTTCTGACGGGGTTAGCTACCTGTGTGACACTGGAGGCCTCAGCTTGTATTCTTGGTCCCAGACGTTGTTTGGCTTGATTTACTTTCATCTTCAAGTTGTTCCACCTGTGTAAAAACGAAGATCCTCATTAAGAACTCGTAATCACAAAACAACAGTGAAGATCATTTTGAAGACTCAAGCTTTCTCATCAGAACAATGTACACTGTTTTCTTTTAATGAGCAGAAAAAACTAAGCAAGCTCAACGTTTTCAAGAAGCAAAAAAAAAAAAATTCAGTGGCTTTTTGTATTTTATTGGCCCAAAACAGACAAGGAACCGTTCTTACAGCATTCTGAACCGCTTTTAAAAAAAATTTAGCGCTGTTTTAACACTTTACGCCCTATAATCATTATGTATATTCTCCATACTGTTCTCTATACATTTCCCAAGGTGCTAAGGAGAATTTGTTTAACGATCAGGAGCTTCGTTAGTTGGTGATCATTTCCTGTGTTCTCATTACCCTTATGAGGGGTGATATTGTAAATTAGTCGCTAGTCACTCTTAGGGGTTAAAGGGTTCAAAATGCTTGGTCTCTTGGGTGACTAGATCCTTATTGGAAAAAGATGTTTGTCGTCTTGTCACGAGCAATGGACAAACAAAAATTTTCTGAAACTCAGAATTTTTTTCTAAACTTACCATCTTTCCTATTCTATTTACGAACATGACGCTATCAACATCGCTGATTCTAGCAGTATTCAGGACGCGAGTCTATGTGGCTTAGTGGTAGAGCATCGGAGCGCGAAAACCGAAGGTCTGAGGTTTCATTCCTCATGGGGACTCAGAATTTTTTCTTTGTCCCACGCTCGTGACAAGACGAAAAAACACCTTCTTCTATTTTCTTACCGTGCTCAAAACTTACAATCTTTCTTATTCTATCTAGATCCTATTTGTGATGAAAAGTACGTACCTCTGTGGTGCTGCAGCATAGAACTTTTGAGTCATATCTGGAAGTTTCTGATCGTATTTTTCTAAGAGAGTAATGGTTCTTTTCATCGCTACAAACTTGCTGTCCATCTCCGCTTGCTGAGTACTCACCTATAAAACCCAAACCCGAAAGTTATTCTCTTTACATAGACAATGAATCTGATATACCATCACGAACCTACCTCATTAAAAACTCTCATGAGGCGCATAAAAGAAGCAATGTCTTGCTCTTCCCCTGTAATCGCTTCTATTCCAGGTTCGATGCGTTTCAGAAAGGAATCAAGATCATTTAACGTTGAAGACACCTAGAAATGGAACAATAGGAGTAGATGAATATGAAACGCCAATCGTAACGAAATTCAAAGAAAAAACACGTATTACATGTTTCAAGGACCCTTGAACAAGAAAACAGAATATGTAAGGGCCTATTTACACGGTACGACTTTGTCGCATGCGACAAGCTTACCACAGGCTTACGACACGAATTGTTTCGTGTAAATCAAACCTACAACTCGCTTACGACTCTTAAGTCATGTCGTAGGCCTGTCGTAAGCTTGTCGCATGCGACAAAGTCGTGCCGTGTAAATAGGCCTTAAGACAATCATTCCACAGCCAAGATCACTGAATATCTAACGCATAGCTGCCTTCTGTCTATATGAGAGATATAATCCTGACGCTTTATCTGACCCTCAATCTTGTTACTAGATAACTGTTTGTATTACCTGATCCGAAAGATATTTGGTGTAAACAAACATCCACTTGCTGGCATAAGTGCCAAGTACTTGTTTGATTGGCCTCATGTTCACTCTCATCCAACCTACATCGCACCAATCCTGCAGATTGTAGATCTCGTCTCTTGCGGTCTAAGAAAATGGTAAAATTCAAATCTCAACCTTACCCTTTTATTCTGTTTACATTTTATTGAAAATTTAAAGGTGATGACCTGGTCGTGAAAGCCGTCAGCTTCAAAGCTTCCATGGCTTTTCTGACTTTTCTTTCTCAAATTTATTTTGTAAAATTCAATATTTATTTATTCAAAGTGTAAATGGTAGTTGTATGTTACATTGAGAAGATCGTGTTAGGGGTAAATAGAGACAATATTTCCTTCCATAAGAAGGGCAAAAAAAAGACTCTTCTTTTGACAGATTCGCCGAACAGTCTCATCTGATGTCAATGAAGAGGAGATGACTACGACTTTACATACCTGATAAATCTCTATCTCTTTGTCAAAATCATCCAAGGATGGTCCTTTTTCA
Source organism: Pocillopora damicornis (assembly GCF_964200805.1). Taxonomy (NCBI): domain Eukaryota; kingdom Metazoa; phylum Cnidaria; class Anthozoa; order Scleractinia; family Pocilloporidae; genus Pocillopora; species Pocillopora damicornis. The sequence goes on along the minus strand of NC_142675.1, from coordinate 16,407,255 downwards.
TCCCTAACCTCCTTAGTAGCTGTCATTTTCTTGGGGTTGAGGAAAGTCTTTTCTGACAATCCCATAGCTCCACTGGTACTGAGTGTGGAGGCAGCAGCTGAGCTGCGGTTGGACCTGAGTACAGACAAAATCATAAGTGAGTGACATGACTTACAACAAAGGCCTGTACTGACCTAAATTTCTTTTCCAGGCCTTATTTTCATCATTGCTTAAGAAGTGTTCATTACTGCGAAGGTCGCTTTCATATTCATTTCTTAAACCGCAATTCACACATATGATTTTCATATATTCACAGTCATGAACAAAGTTGGTACAGGAAACGCCGGACAGAGAAAGAAAGGAATTGAACGGATAATCAATGTAGGATTTCACACGCTATCCAAAGCCTTACATACGGTCCAAACATTTTCGCCATTTGTCTTCTACAATATCCGTTCCAGATTCCAACGATAAACCCCGTATTTCGACAAACCAACAGTAACCACCTCATCACAAGTTGAAAACCTGATGTGAGAACAACCTACCTCGGGTCTCTTTCTTTCTCTTTCCTCGATTTTTCTGATGTCTGTGATGCTCTGGATCGTATAAGCTCGGATCGGTTCATCTTTCTTGGATGAGCCACTATATTTCCTGCGAGAAACTCCTCAAATGTTCGTTGTACATCTTGTATCCATAAAAATGCATACTCCCGAAACGTCGCCAGGAAACTCTGCAATCAATTTATGATAGTTTTTTTTGTTGTTAACCTTTTGACTCCCAAGATTGACTAACATCTAATTTCTCCTTACAATATCTTACAATATATATATATATATAATATATAATGAAACACAAAATGAGGTCACAAGAATAAAGGAATTGATTAACAACTAAAGAAGTTTTCGATTGTTCAACAAATTCTCCTTGTCAGCACCTCAGGAAATGTCTAGAGAATGTCTGGAGAATACGGATACTGATTTAGGGGTGTAAATTTTTTTTTTTTTACCAGTGATTCAACGAAGAAAAGGGAAAATTTTTCTATCAACTTTCCTTCTCGCTGCTAAAACTCGGATCTAACGAAAACACTTTAGTAGTATCAGTGATATTACTACTTCGGAGCAGCATGCCATGTATGATTCCTACCTTGCATTCGGAGGCATTTTGCTCGACCACATCTTTGGTTTGTTTCACTAGTGTCTGTACCTCATCATCATCAACAATGACTTCCTTGTAGCTCTGAAAGAACGGGATATGTTCTTATACGTTATTAGCTCCTCAGATATAAAATGCGGTAAACGTTTAGACATTGAGGTATTTCTCTTATTTAAGAAAAAAACACCTCTGATTCTGAGACACCTTTATCGGCGGCATTTGTTTTCATTTGTTTTTCCTTTTTTTTTTTCTTTTGAACTAAGGACTTCTTTTCGAACCTAAATTCTCTATGGCTGACATTTAACAACTAAATAAAATGCAAAACCTAATACTCCTAACGATACCATAGGTTACATTTTTCTCTAATAAGTCACTTCTAAACCGAAAAAAAAGATTTCACGTAAAAGTCATTCTTGAGAGCTCCGCAATTCCTTAAAACTTTACCTTTAGATCTTCATCCACAGGCCTCACGAAATCACCACGTCCGAGAAAGTCATTTAACCATCCTTCTACACTCTCTTGGACGCTGGATGAGGCTGACTTGTCATCAAGTGATGGGTTAAACAAAACCTGGGAACCAGTTAGCTCCAAGCGAATAGTCAGTATTGGTAGGACCTCAGAATCCTGCAAGGTTAATTGAAATGTTCGCAATATAAGTGAGAGCCATCTAAAATCAACAAACTCCAGCCTCTCTTACTTCTTGAGGATCAGCTCTAAATTATGTTACCCACTCAAATCGTAGACAACTTGAGAATAGGTCTGGAAAATCATCAGTAGAATTAGGGCTTGTTGGAAAGAATAGAACTTTAACTCCCAAGCCAGAATTTCTCCTTACAATATCAATACAATATCAAGCAGACCAGGGATAAGAATAAGGAAACAATTATCAATCAGTAGATTATAAGATGATCCAACCTAATTCTCCAAACTAACATCATAATTTATATGGCAGACAGAAAGGAGAGTGAAGGGTTGTGAGGAGATCTAGGGTCAAAATACGGCTGAAAATTTTTCTTTTAATATTTTTCCTGCTTTGTGTTCTCACAAACTCATATCTGTCGATCAGATGGTAGGATCGATTAAATTTTCAGTGTTGCCGTCTTACTATAGGCTGTAATACTTAAGTAATGTTCTTCATTTAGGACTGTCCGGTTGTGATCAGTCAGTAAAGTTAGGAAGTTCTTTTTGGCTCACTGATTATGTAAATGGAGTGAGAAAGTTGTTTGTACGGTGCCGGTAGCTGTTTCTATTTGTGAAGAGGTATACCGCGAGAACTCACATTTGACATATTGGAGAATACAATCTGGTTCAACATGGATTGCAATGAGGTTTGAGTAGATGTCTTCAGTCCTTCCATCACGACTCCACTGACATACTTGATGTAACTCTGCCAGGCAGGAGAAGCACGGCTTATCTGCGCCGCCTGACAGATAAAAACAAGCAGTTGACAACCAACTTTATATCACCTTTTATTCAATGAACACGTTGTAGTGTACTTGACTCAAGGCTCATACATTACATCCGTCCCATGGAGTTAAACGACTAGGAAGGGATGGTAATCCATAGCGGATGACGCCCTTATTTTACCTCAGATTACCCTCATAAATCGTGCTACCCATATATACTCCTGAATGACGAGGAACACTGAGAGTTAAGCGCCTTGCTCTTGAAAATAACTCAAGGACCGAGCCAAGGCGCACAGTCTAGAACCAGATTACAGCGCGCTAACCAAAACGTCACCACATCCTCTAGGGTTCCCAAAAAGCTTTAAAGTCGAGCCAATCTCACCTCAAACGTAGACTGCAATAAGGCATGGATTCTGTGCCCTCCTACAGTGACAGCGTGCTTATGCGTCTCGTAAATCATCCTGCAAATAGTAATTAAGCAAAAATTTTGTAAAACTGCAATTAAGTTCGCAATCGCTTTCCATGTTTTATTTATTTATTTTTTATCTTTTATTTTTCAATTTACCCATGCTGTTCCTGTAGTTTGTCCATTGAGAATGACTTGCTAACATCACGTGGACTGAACACATCCAATAGTCCATTGTCAGACCACGAAGCTGCTATGTTGCAGATTTCTCTGAAGTTACTCTGGACCACGCCCAGGTTGCGATGGAGATCGTCACAAACCAGGTATGACGCATGCTCAACAAAATCTGCTGATTCCACTGTCTTCCATGTGAACACATGGAGTCCTTGGCCGAGCAACTGTGATAGCAAGATAGAGGATGAAAAAGAGAACAAAAAAGATAACCTTAGTCAGAAAATATTCATGCAAAACAATATAATGTTAGAAGAATTATTCAAACGTTTTGTGCTATTACTGGTAGTGTTGTGTTTCAAACAATACAACTGTAACTTTGGAAAGGTAGAAATCGGAAAATATTTTTAGCTCAGTATAACATTCCAGGTGCGACAGGAACAGGGTTTCAAAATTAGCCAGTTACCAGCGGTTTACCGCTGCCCCTTAGACCGCTGACCGCCGTCTACTTAGTCCACGAGCAGGCTCCTATGATTATCCATTACGGCCATATTTAATTTGCGACTATTTTCCGGTATGTTTACAAAAATAAACTATTTTTTTCGGTTTCTATGTATTTTATACAAAATCTTTTCTTCACCTTAGGGTCGTTGAAAGTGTGGGATATATACCTTCACTCCAGTGAATAATTCTTAACCACTGCATGGTTTACCTCATCAATTTTTGCAAGCTTCCTCTCAAACAAAGGCCTCTCGAACTCCTTCATGTTTGCCATCACAGAATTGTACCGTGTCACGATAGTTTCAAGCCTCGTAGCAGTGGACCTTAGAAGACTGTCATCTGTTGATCTCAGCAGCACTCGGGCAGGGTCGGGAAGACGTGTCAAGAAGGGCTCTCCTCCTAAGTAATGAACCTCTCGTAAAAGAAGCATCAATTCAGGATCAAAGTTCACGTGTAGAGTGGGTCTACTTCCCTCGCTTGCAGGTTCCGCAATCTACAATTAGCAAATAAAACAAGTTATATCTCTCCATTATCGGCCATCTTTGCCCATCCTTGACCATTGTTGGCCATCCTTAGCCAACAATTTGACAATTATTGACAATTATTGACCATCATAGGCCATCGATGGCAATTCCTGATTAATTTTGGCTTATGCATACCTCTTGGCTGTTCCTCGATCTACCCAAGTGATATTTTGTGGTTTGATTCACATTTTTAACTTCACCGAAACAACTCCAATCTCGTGAGGTATTTTCCCCTTTCAACCTTTTTTATGAATAAGGGTGGATATTCAGTCATTTATAAGGTTATCTCCTCTGTAATGACAGAAGAAACATTTGTAACACCTCTTCCAATTTCAATTTTGATCTTTGGTTATCAATTCTTCATCTTAAAATAATTTTCTGTGCCAATCCCTTTTTATTTTGTGCAGACTTGGAAGTAAAGCGATATCCAAAGTTGCTCGTACATGCAGAAACAACGTGCCTTTTATAAAGGATGCCTTGGTCAACTCACCAAAAGAGGCTGTTTTAATTTGGTCCTCAATTCAGGTTCCATTTTGCTTTGCCATTGACGAATAGTTTCTGCTTCGCACCTTGGAAAGGAATATAAAAGCTTTCCCTTACACCTGAACATCACGAAAGAAGATTTTGTTATCACGTTCCCGTCAAATGTAGGATCATCACCACCCCTGTTGTATTTTCCTCAACTCAACAAAAAGTTAACCATCTACCGCGGTTTTAGATCTAAAGACAAAAGACCGAAGCCTACCAGTACGAAAATTGTCTTCAAATGTGCTAATAAAATACTGCCTCTAGTTGCCTTTACCTTTCAATGTCTTTGATCAGATCTGAGTATGTATCTCTTAGACGCCATCCATCGTCACCTTTAAGTGAAGCTGGAGAGACACGATGCAGCCGAGACATGGGTTCCTACAAAAAACAAAATTTAAAAACTGTTTGAGCGTGATGAACTTAGTACATGGCCAAACTTCTAAAGGAGTTCCTTGCAGGTCACTCGCAAGAGCTACTAGAGAAACCATCAACAATGCCTGGGGCTAAATTCCCTTGACATACTCTAATGTTTTTGGCTTTTCTTGCTCCCAGCCTCAATATTTTTTTTATTATTGATTGGCTATTGCATTATTGGTAAATCAGCCCTGAAACTTCTCTTCGTGGTTCGTATGTATGTCATCCTCCAATTGAGCCTATCAGACGTAGCAAGGTTACACATATAGTGTTTCTTCTAAACTTCTAATTCAGTTGTAAGTTTGCAAAATATGAGACAAATCGGACGCCCACGTTTCTATAATCACAAATACAGGTTGAAGGAAATACTTCTCAATCCAAAGATTCTTTTAGTGTTGTTCAAGTATTATCAAGTACCTGTATGTGTATTTTGAATCCGCGAAGCCAAAGTAACTTGTTTAACACTGGAGGAAGGTGAGGATAAGTCGGAGGGGAGTCCATGTGAGACTCGAAGAATACTCTCATGTCCAGTAACTCTTGAGTGAAACCAAGCACCAAAGCAGTAAACGTAACCTTCAGATTTGTCTAAGGTGTTCGGAAAAAAAAATTGGAAAGGTTACGTCTGTATACGGGACTGACTTGCATGGCTATCATAAATTATTCTAGCCTCTGCATGTGACATGCAGCTCCCCAAGCTATAACCGTTTGGATCGCTGAGGCGAGTGGGAAAAAACATAGGGCACTACACTTGCCTCGAAAGTCCCCAATTTGGCGATCTGTGATTGGTGGCCATAATACATTTGGCTGCAACGTACTTATTAACTTGTGTTTATGGTCAAGATAGTATAAGATTGCATACAATAAAATTTGAAAATGCTCGAAAGCTTTCTTGTGTGTAAAGTACCTCTTTTTCTTTGGTGATCGAGTATCGAGCCTTGAGATACCGCCTTTACCTCCAAAAACGAGTTTTGTTTCTCTGACGACTAGAATTTTATTCCTAGCGACCATTTTTTAAAGTTTGGCTTGCCAAATGGCGGCCTTGCAAACGGTTGAATTTAGAGTCCGGACATGATGCAACCAAGTGTTGCTAATCTTCCTGGATACGACGTAACGTTAGGAAAATTTACCAGATATGTGCTTTAGCGCATGACTTTTACAAGTATACTTCATTTTCCTTCTCTTTGATTTTCACCTGAACAAGTTCTCGTCCACTGATTCCTTCAAACACTTCCAGAAGCCTCAGTTTGGCTCTTGTGTCCCAGCACTGCTTAAAACTTTGTCTCATCACATCGGCCAGGTTGTACTCTAAATCCTGAGAGCGATGAAATAAGATTGCTTTAAGTCCTGAGAAACAGGTTGGATAAACTTAAATCAAGATATTAAATAAACGTCACCAAATAGAACGGCACAAACAAAAAAACTTACCCTTGTTACGGAACGGAAGGCGAAGAATTCTCTTTCAAACTCCTGAGTTTCATTTGCGTTCAACACATCCTGAAAAACAACATTTTTTTGAACAATATTACTTGTAAAACATCATTCGCAGTTTACGTTGGAGATATAGCTACAATTCTGAATACGTCATTTGAGGTAAATGTACGTCTAGCCTTATTTCCCATTCACACCATCAAAACACGTTTCCTTAAACAGGTTTAACCGAATGAAAATCAGAAACAGAGAACTGAAAAACTCCAATTTTTCATAAGATTCAGGTAGTCACCAACTTGTATCGTCAATGTGCTAAATTTCAAGGAAACAAACATTTCGAGTTTTAGCAGCTTATATGAAGAAAACAAACTTAAACCGTGTTAGAAAAAAAAACCGCTTGAAACAAGTTTAAGCTTCACTGTAAGTGGGTATGTCTTTTATACACAGAGTTGAAAATAAACAAACAATTCTCTGTGGTCTTACATGTGGCATCTGCTGAAAAGAACGTACAGCTTCCTTAAATTTGCGATGGATCTCCCTCACTTGACTGTCCAAACTGTTACCACCAGCACCACCAACTTGAGCAGTGCACGTTAGCATCTCAAAATGTTGAGTTGTCTGAACGAGCTCCAGTACATCATTACAACGCTCCATGAAGCTGTTTAGCGATGTAAAACACGAATTGTTTCGAGCAGGCCACGCAGAGTCAGTCCATAGTTCTAGAGTATCATAACCACTGTTGCTTTCTGAGAGGCTGTTACGTCGATTAAACATCTTTGTATTTCTTGGTGTTAGGCTGTTGTTGTATAATTTGCTGTGCCACACAACACCTCCGCTGTCCCTACTGGGGAAAAATGCAACTGCAATGCTCAGGATGTCAACGATGTAATACTCTTTTGTACACTGATATTTATCCCAGGCTGTCCTGAGCAATCGGGTAAAAATACGGACGCTGAAAACATATCTATGTTGTCTAACAGCAGCCTTAACTCGAACACAATTTATCAAATCGGTTCCGGTTGTTCGAGGGGTGGATAACACTATCCACTAGATAAATTTCTAAACGGTGGATAGAACAGTACTTAAATTGGCCAACGTAAAGAGTTTCAAAGCTGACGTTTCGAGCGTTAGCCCTTCGTCAGAGAGAATGATAAAGGACTAACGCTCGAAACATCAGCTGTGAAACTCTTTACGGAGGCCAAATTTACGTCATCAACTCACTTGATAATATCAAATTACCCTGTTATACTTTCCCACCGATGCAGCATCACAGTTTCTTTAGAAACTTACCCCCTTTATTCAATAGTACAATACGTTTTGTGAACACATCCGCTGGATAGCGATTTATGTATTAGGTAGCGTTATCCACCCTTTGAATTATCAATACTGAACCCCTTCAGACCCCTCCCAGCTCGCGTTGTTCACAGCTCCATACCTTCCCTCGGGCGAAAAAACGCTCACGCCAAAACGTCAATAATGAGAGGTTTCGCCCAGGCTACCAAAAGTTCCTTTCACAAGGAATCGAAAATGTGAATTGTTTACTTTCAAATGGAGAGGTCTCAGAGGTGGAGGAATGTCTTAATTGTATACGGACTTACTTAGTTCCTGACTGTTCAGATAATCTTTGTTGATTTGTCTCATCAGCTCTGTCCTTTTTATCCAAGTAACAACCTCGGAATGCAGCACACACACGCAAGGCATCTTTCAAATTGGTGTAAGACTAGAGAAAGAAACATGAAGGTTACCAGAGCGATCATCATGAAGAACATGTCCAACTCAATACCCATGCACAGGCTGATGTTCCTTATCTGAGTTTCCTAAGAGTTTTGAGCAGATGAATACAGCTAAAAAGGTGTAGTTTTAACATAGAAAATTCACTTACTGCCAGGAGATTTTCCAACACGTGTTCTTCTACAAGCTGCCTTGCTCGAGCGACAACCTCATTTGACAACATGGTCAGTAATCTTGTGAAATTTCTGTGGTCATGGTAATACCTAAAATGGAAATGAAATCACATGAAGTACAACCAGCCTCTTTTCCCTTTAGTGCTGCCAAAATAAGTTGAACAAATCTGTTTAATGGAAGTCCCATCCTGAAAAAAAATTCCTTGAAAACCACATTTAAACATGATTAGCTGAAAGCTTATATTAGTTCTTAACGTCAGATTTTGTAACAAAACTTACCTTGAGTGAACCCAGACAAGATAGAGAGTGTGCACCAACGGTGGGAAAACAGATACCATATCAGCAGATTTGGTTGCATAATGAAGCTTCTCAAACCAAGGTAGGAGAGTGCTCAGAAACTGCAGGTTATCATTGGTCTCTGCTTCAGCCTTGGTATGAAAAAATACAAAAGAATTGAAAACATGCATTGCCAGATCCTTTTTTCCTATTAGAGACATCTTAGTATGAACTGCAGAGTAGAAAATAAATGAAGTTTTCAAGGAACAAAACAATTATTCAGCACTCCTTTCCTGAAACATCTGCAAGTGACAATCCTCAGACAATAATAAACCGCTGACAGAAAACCATAGAAGTTTACAGAAAAAAAGATTTTTTTTTTTCATTTTCTCCAATAAACCAGACATTAGATGTGGGTTCCCAGATACACAAGTACAGAATAATCGGTTGCTAAACCTCTCACTTTATAGTAAAAGCATTTTCTTCCATTGAAGAGATACATTATTGCCAACCAACCAAGGACTTAAAACTATGCCTTTTATATGATCACAATTTTCCAGTATTTCCATTACACATGACCAACCATGAGGAAGAGAAGAATCAATTGTTTAGACACAAAATTACTGTTCACAAATGCCTAACCTTTGCAATTTCTCTTTTGACAAGATGAAAGGACTGTGCATATGTACTATGAGCATCTTCCAGGTTCATCATAATATTAAGAGCCACATGTGAACACAACTGCTCACTCACTGATGTGATCTTCTCCAGTCGCTCTGACCACATCTGATGAAAAAAAAAAAAGGTTTTTTCATGTTTTTTTTTTAATTTAATGGATAATAAATTCACTCAAAGCAGATTATAACACTTGTAGTCTTCTCCTAAATAGGTTTAATATTATTACACTTTCCCCAAGAGGGCACTAAGAAATTTAACTCTCTTTAACCCTTTGATCCCTAAGAGTGACCAGTATCTCACTTCTCCTTACAATATCATCCCTGAATCACAATTTAAGGTCACAAAAATATGTATGGAGAATATACATACAGATGTTGGGGTGTAAAAGATTTATTGCCATATGATTTCCCTGGTTCCCCTCCACTGCCTCCATTACAATATGGGAACTACTACATGCTACAGTATGTCAAAAGAGAAGAACAAAACTGCAAAGTGGGAGGGAATTATGAATTTTTTTTCATCTTGAAAAAAAATTCAGTGTCCCAAAATAAAAAATCTGGACTCATTTTAAGTTTCAGGCAGGTAATGCACTGTTCATTTCCCCAAATTGAAGTCGCTACATGTTATGTTAACTTTGTGCAATTGATAGGCCAATTTATACACAATGATGTGAATCCAAGTTTTAGCTTCGAAGTGTTGTACTCTAGAGTAGGAAACAATACCTCTATTTCATCCAATGGACCTGGTTTTGGACCAAACTTTTTTATTTGGATCTCTGGGTCCAGCTTCAGAGTCACCTATAAAAAAAAACATAAAAAATTAATAGAGAATCCACTTACAATTTATTTTCAAATGGCACCAAAGCTTCTAGATAATGTATCTGCCAAACACACACTGTAGAAATTTCATTACAACTCTTTAATTAACATAGTTTCCCAAGATTTTGTTTTACCTTGATCTGTTTTATCCAATTAACCACAGCTGTCTCCAACACATGAATGACAGCAGGCCGTCTACTACTGTATGCTGCTGCCTCTGACAACACCTCAATAGATGGCAGCGGTAGAGTGACCTGATCTTTTGAACTGCCCTCGCAAACTTGCAGGACTGAAACCAGCCTGTGGACTAGGTCCATAAGTTTGTCGGCACTCACACCTCCACCCATTTCAATACTTAACAGTGGCAAGAACACATCCTTTGTTAAAGTACTTGCATGGGTCAAAGGTTGATAAGAACAATCACAGAAAGCAACATCTGTCACTATATTGTCTCTGGAGAGTTTTCCTGCTTCGTGAATCTTGACAAAGTAAACAGACTTTTCCTTTGAGCTGCTGGGTGGAGTAAGTGATGCCACAAGATTTTTGCCAGCAGGAGATGTTGAGTAATATATAAACAGCTTTTTCATCTCTTCATTGTTGCAAAATTCAAACATAGCCTCTCTACAAAGAGAAATAGTCAATCATAATAAATGAAACTTGCAATGCTCTTGCAAGAGTACAGTTTGGCTGGAAAGGAGCTACTTACACAACATTTGCTCAACTAAAATGAGAAGGAGGGATGTTGAGGACTCTCTCAAAATTTAGTCCTTGTAAAATTACTAGATGTAAATTTTGAATATTAAGTGACTTATCACATTGCCTTAAATAAGTGCCTACTCTCTACTAGGCCCCCTCTCCCAATGAAGCGCCCACACCCTGCGCCATAATTTCAAACAAGCACCCCTCTCAAATTAGCTCCCTTTCCATCCTTCTTCACTTTCAGAAATAGCTACATCTAGAGATAAAAGGAACTCCTGCTCATATTAACACTTTATTTATATCTTTTAAAGCTTCAATTACAGCAGAATTAGTACAGGTTGATAGCTTCTTAGTAAGAACCCCCCACTCTCTATTCAATAGATGCACCTCCCCTTAGCCAAAATTTTTAACGAGGAACGGGGGCGTATTTGAGGAAACACGGTATTTACATTTTATTGAATGGAATAAGGCAATCTAGTAATGTGGTCAAAAACATTATATGGTGATCCTGAAACAGGCTCACATCTTGATGCCTTGATTGAAGCTTGGTTCTTAAAAGTCTTACATAAAGTCTACAATCTCACTGGAAGGCAATCAACCCAGTTTCCATACCCAGTATGAACTAAACTTATAGCTATTCTGCTTACTAAAATCATAGTTTGGAACCTCAGCCTTTAAATGTTCTGTATCTTGATATATATATATATATATATATATATATATATATATATAAATATATACCCTTGAGTAGGGAGTAAGTATCAGAATCTACCACAAAACTACTTTCAACACAAAGATTGATTGCCAAATATAATTTAGGTTGTATGGAACTCTTATATCATCATAGAAGCAACAAAATCTTTGGCTAACACTAAAAAACAACACCTGCTCTTTTCATTGGTGAACATGTGCTTTAGCTCCTCTGCTCGTGGTTTGAGAGATGATGTCACCCTAGTCTCTATCCACCTCAGCCTCTCATCCAACTCCATGTTTCAGTCTTTATTTATTTCTCTTGACTGGAACTTGATTTCATTTCTTTCTCTGAAAAGTACATTTAAGCACATTTAACTGAACTGTTCATTCACCAACTCAGGCACAAATGGGAATACATCTATGACTTGTGATCCAAATCAAGAAAGACATTTATTTAGTATATAAAGATAACTCTCTGAACATTTTTCTAAGCCTTTAACTCCAAGAAGTGATTAACATAAAACTTCTCTTTAAAATATCCATACATTATTCAGCAAACAGGTAATGAGAATATTCAAACTTCTCAGGTTGAAGCTGCTATCTTTATCTAGCACCAAGTTCTCATAACTAATTTACAGGGAAATGTGTAGCAGCTAGAGGGGAGAATTAACAATCAGATCTTGAGAGTGTGCATTTCTACCTGGCACACTCCCAGCATTAATGATCCCTACATTTCCCAAAGATCTACCCATTCTCGCCAACACTCTCATTTTAGGCAATCACTTAGACAAAGAGTTCTACACTTAAAACTGACTTGAAAAGATAACTTAATTAAGTCGTGATCAATCACGTAACTCGTCTCTGTTATCAGAAGAAAAAAAGTTCTGCATGTGGTGAACGACTTATAGCAAAGGTTCGAACATCAAAAAAAAATTACACTTTTGACAATTGCATTTCTTTCATGTGTTACAAATAAAGACGACAAAATCAAACAAGCCAAAATAAGCTAGAGATCAAAACCTGCAAAAATAAAATTTGAAAATATACAGGAAATCGATGACAATTGGCTGTGAAATGAGCAAGGTTTTTTTTTTTCAACTTTAAGCTAATCGTATTGAGCTACAGCAGTTCGCATTAAGATCAGTGCACTTTCATCTTCTAACAGTATTATCGCGCATAAGTAAGTTTTCGGTCAAAGCCTACTTGATAAGTGAGAAATTTGGAATTCGCGCCTACTCTCACAGCCTGCAAAAGTCACTTCTGACTACATCTGAAGCCAATCCTTTCCACTTGTATACAAAATAAAAGTAACTTACAGCTTACCTGCATGAATTCATCCACTTATTTGCCTAAAAATTTAAGAAATGATCACGTCTGACAAAACCTTGAATGCGTTTGTTGTGCTGTCTTGTATAAAAAGTCCGCCATCTTTGTTTGACTTCGTTGCCAGAGTTATAGTCACGTGACCTGATATCGATCTAGTATTGATTGCCCGAACCAAGTTAAGATGGCGGACGGAGCGGTTGGAAACGATTACAAGTGTTCAGCTGGGATTATCATTATAGGAGACGAGATCTTAAAAGGTCATACCAAAGATACAAATTCTTACTATCTCTTTAAGAAATTATGGTCCTTAGGAGTTAAAGTGAGAAAAGTTTCTGTGATTTCAGACGACGTGGACGAAATTGCCCACGAAGTAAGAAAATTCTCCTCTAGATATTCTGTCGTTATAACTACTGGCGGAATTGGCCCCACTCATGACGATGTTACAATGCAAGGCATCGCTAAAGCCTTTGGAGAAGATTTAGTTCTTAATGATGAATTAGTGGAACTAATTTCGAATTCATATCAGCATGAAATTAACTCGTCCCATTTGAAAATGGCTCGGGTTCCTTCGTCAGTGAAACTGGCTTTTGGAAAAGATCCCTCGGGAAAACCGAGCTGTTTTCCACTCATATCTGTACATAACGTGTATGTTTTTCCTGGAGTGCCGAAGTTCTTGGAAAAGTCGTTTGGCCTTTTGGAAGATATTCTTTTAATTTCCAACCGTGAGAAGCGGTTTCTGCTGCGAAAGATTTACCTCTCAGTAGATGAGACAGAAATTGCTTCCATTCTGGATGAGGTGTGTGAGAAATTTAAAGGCATAGTACACTTAGGGTCATACCCTGATTTCTGTGACCAAAATTTTAAAGTAAAACTGACTGTGGAGTCTGATAGTTTAAAGGATCTCCAAGAGGCCTGGGACTGTCTCTTGGGAAAGTTACCCAAAGACTATGTGGTGAAGACTGAGGAGGACGCACGTGTCTGTGATGCTTCACCTTCAGAATGTAAGTTTTGTTTCACAAAAGTATATGTAGATTACTAAGCAGGAGGTTATCATGACTGCAAGTCCTTTTTTTGTATGTTTTACGGATTGAGTTGAAATCTATCTTACCTCTTAGTTAGAAAATAAGATTCACTTCATCTTGTTTGATTGTGGGATGAGCCTCTAACTTTTTTTTTTAACTGCATTTGCAATGAATGTTGCAGTGATGCAGAGATAGTGTGTCATAAGAGGTTAATCATGAAGTGCGCTAGCCCTCTAAGACTCCTGACTGTGTTTGTGACTATAAGGCTTTGAAAACCTCTGCAGAAGTCATTACTTAAGTCCAGTGAGTAGTCATTTGTTAGAGTGGGCCCAGTTGATCGAGGGGCAGATAAAGTGATCCAACAGATAAATTGCTATCCAACAAAGAAGTGTTAACAAAATATGCTGCACTATCCATCAGGTAGAGAATTATCCATTGGATAGCATTATCCATTCTTCAAACAACTGGGGGCAGATGTGTTAAGCTGCATCCAAGAGACCTTTTACAGCAGAGATCTCAAATGAATTCTCCTTTGTCGCTGTGATACATTTTTAGTGATGTTAACTGTGAGAATTTGGAGTCAAATCACAAAGCACTCCTTCATTAATGCTGATAAATGAAATTCTTGGAGGAAAAGGGTTTGAGAACTTATCACTGACAGTAACCAACAACAGTCCTTTTGAGGATAAAATTTATCTGGACAATCACAGTGAAGGAGCACTTGATACTGTAATTTCTCCACTGAGAGGTCTCCACCTTCTCTTTCCCTAGATCTGAAAATAAGTTCTCCTCTCTGTCATTAATAAATATTATATAATTGTAGCTCTGAGAATTTGTTGTTTAATCAAACAATAAACTCTTCTTAATATTTCACTTTTTTTCTTATCACATTTCTGATTGTGACAATATTATTGGGAGAAATTATGGAATGGTCATTCACAATATTTCCATTAAGGAGTCTCTACCCTTTCTTTTGTTAGATCTAAACATCAATTCTCTTCAATGTCTTTGTACAGCTCTTATCATTGGAGTTCTGAGAATTTGTCATGTAATCAAACAGTATCATCTTATTGATATTTAACTTTCTTCTCATCACCTATCTGACAGATGATGCACCAATATTGTAAGGAGAAATTGCTCATTAGTCACCCCCAGGAGTAAAAGGGTTAACCTTCTCTCCACTTAGAAAATAACTAATATTTTAATAACCTATTGCTATATTTTAGGTCCACCCAGCCCTACCTCTCTGAAAAAGGATGCTAAGCAGCTGGTGAATGTGGAGAAAGTGTACAGCCTCCTTGATCCCGAAGATGAATCAAACACAAGTGCTTGCCTTAAAGGTGCCTGGGCTATTATACAACAGACACTTCAGCTGTATTCTCTTGATGAGCTGTGCATCAGTTTCAATGGTGGCAAGGACTGCACTGTGCTGCTCCACATTTTGCATGCAGCGCTGAATAAATTATCAATACCTGCCCAAGAGCTAAAGGCCCTATACTTTCGCTACGAGTCACCATTTCCACAAGCAGAAGAGTTCATCTCAGAAACTACCAAAAGGTACAATTTGAATCTCGTAACATTAACAGGAGACATTAAAACAGGTCTGAGGACATTGAAAGAAACTCACCCAAAAGTCAAGGCAATGTTTTTGGGCACCAGAAGGCATGACCCATTTTCTGATATACTGCGCACATTTTCTCCAACTGACCCAGACTGGCCACATTACATGAGGGTTAATCCAATTCTTGATTGGCATCATGCAGATGTCTGGGCAGTGATCCAGGAATGTAATATTCCGTACTGCAGTCTATATGATGAAGGGTACACATCACTAGGAAGCACCCACAATACTAAACCTAACCCTGCCTTGAAATGTAGTGATGGTGGTAACAAGTATAAACCAGCCTACATGTTGGAGGATGGGAATCTAGAGAGGGCAGGGAGAACCTGATTGACTTTTTTGTTAAGTAAAGAGTACTGTTGGATTAACTTGTGCAGCAGATTTCTCACTTTTGGAATGAACAGTTGGACAAAGACTGAGCTGTGCTGTAGATTGAGACTAGAAAGGGTTATGTCAATTAAATACATGTACATGCAGGTACCCTTTTTTTTTGAGGGGGGTTGGGAATGGTTCGGTTTAACACACAATGTGTGTTGCTTGTAACTATTTCTGACCTTAAACTATGCAACTTTGTGTATTCAGAGCAGATAGCTCATCAAGATAATTATAGTCTGCTATGCACTTTGTATCTTTGGTATGCAAAAGTTTAAAAATACTTTTCTTTTCATGGTTGCTTTGAAAATTGAATAAATAATCAAATGAGTAAGCGTACTCTGTTTTCGTTTATTTCATATTACACTCATTTCTAAATTGAAGCAGGAACTTGTTCCTGAAAAATGCTTAGCGACTAAGATATCACACAAACAGACATGGTAATTGCATAGCTCAATATCGTATACAACATCCTGCGCTGATTTGAATTGAACCTCTATCTCTGAATTTTCTTTCTTATTTTTTTAACATTTCATCTAATATATGTGCAGATAATCATCAAATAGCATGGTTTAAAAACCTTGCATAGTACAAATTTGGACTTTGCTGTGTACCTCCAGTAGGAACTTTTAAGGTACCTACAAACAATCAGAGCTTGGGAAAAGTTTGAATGCCAACCTGCACATACCTGAATCATTCTCCTGTGAGCCTGAGCTTATTAAAAAATTTATAGGGAGGAGATAAAATGGAAATTAATTAAACACTAACAAGTGATAGTATCAAACTGCAAGATATTGGATATACAAAGGCATTATACCTAAGTTGTGTTTCCCTTGTCTTCTCCAAACTATTTAATATTTAACTTTTGATACAAAATTTATATAAACTGCCATTTTCAATTGGTTGCACTGGCTATTGACAGGATTTGCTACATTCTACTTATGCATTGGAATTCATCTAAGTATGGACTTTCATGACGGTCTGAAATATTATCAAACTTGACAATGTCACTCTTTTCCTACTCCACCATCAGGGCTGGATTCTTTTACCTCCTGGTTGCTTAAGCTATAATGACTGAATTTGCAACATTTAATGTTTATATATTGATCTAGAATGGTTTACTTTTGGTGAACTGCGCTGATATGACTTAATTAAATCACAAAGAAATTCAGCCCCTCGCAAATATTTGCCAAAAAACCATGTCTAGCATCTCTTTCAGTCAGATGATGTACAACTAAATCATGCAACCTTTTGACTCTTGAGAGCTTTTGACTGTTTTGAAGTTGTGGCAATTTGTTATTAAACTCAATGGAATGGTCGATTTCCTGAGTTGCTTACCTGACAGACAAGCAAGCAGAGAAAGTTACTTGCCCAAGCTAGAAGTCTAGTTGCCCCAGACAACCAAATAGGTTTTTTTTTTAAGCACTGAAACATGGTTTAACATAGTTTTAGGCAACTTAGTTCTGGACAAAAACTAATTCTACAGCCATTTTTAAATGTTATAATGGTTTTAAAGCCACATGCTCTAACCTATTTAATACATTTAATTAATTGTTTTTAAAATTCCTTAACTTTTTCTGGTACAGTCACTTCACTCACAGTATCCATACATTATAGATCACAATACGTACTTATGACATTTCATTTTTTCCCCTAAGTTTGTCACAATTTTTTTTCTTTTCTTTATACAAGTTATCAATGTTTTGGGATAGAGAAATTTCTGGAATCAAACCTTAGCTTTGAAGGGTGACTAGCATGTAATTTCTCCTTACAATGTCAACCCTGAACCACACATTATGGTCACAAGAATAAAGGAATTGATCATCAACTAAAGGAACTCTTGATTGTTAAACAAATTCTCCTTGTGAGTAACTTACAAAATGCTAAAGGAACAGTATGAAGATTGTGCACAATGATGTTAGGGTGGGAGGGTGTAAACATGATGTCTCTTTCAAAGCTTTCCTTAGAATCAGGCTATGTGACAGCATATTCGGCACTAAGGGCAGTTTGTCAGTACACAGTGTAATAACTTGCAGTGCAGGCTCCTTTTTTCGCAACTGAACACTTGGATGTTCTTACCAAGAAGAATGTCAAACTTTATTACAGAAGTCTTGTTGGAATTTTTCATCTGATAAAAAATTTAAGCCTATAAACTTAGTTAGCCCTTTACTTCCCAAGATCTCATTAGTAATTCTCCTTACCATCTGCTATACAGTTCTTGTGATGTTAGTTTATAGAGTTTGGTATTAGATCTACTTAAAATCTCCTTATTGATGTTTTTTTTTTCTCATCACTTGCCTGCTTAATGTTGTATTTATATTGTAAGGAGAAATTCTGTCTTGGTCACTCATGGGAGTTAAAGGGTTAAGTAAGTGTTTAAAATGTCTTTTCTAACAAGGAATTTCAGGCCTTGGGCAATTAAAAACAACAATGTCTAGGATTCATATACTTGGTCATTTGTTGTTTTTCCTCTAAACTCTACAAAAACAATCTCAGAAAATCTATCACTACATCATACCTGCCCAAATAGGTGCATTGCACCTCAGGTTGTCATACAGTTTTGCTGCAGTTTGATTTTAGTATGAATATTCTAATGAAAACACATAAACAGTTATAACATTTGATACAACTATATAATTATCTAAAGAGATTACCATGAGACAAAGCTAGGCATGAGACCTCCAGGAATGACTTATATAATTAGGGGCCGTTGAAAATAGTGGTAATCTCATTCAGGTACCTTAAGAGCACCCATGCACAAAGGGGATTGCTCTTTAATTCTAAATAAGTGAAATAATACTGGTATTTACATAAGGCCACAAAATGAGTAACACAAGCTCCAAGCTATAACTAGAAAAAAGTTGGATAAATTTGCAATGTAAGTTGTCAATTTGGCAATCTGTAATTTTTGGCGACTTGTGCTAAGCAAATGTGTAGCAAGTTGTTATGTTTTCACTACTGTTATTCAAATATGAAGTCAAATTTAGATAGAAATCTTCTTAAAATATTACTCAAGCTAAGTCATCATATTCTATTAAAAATTATCTCTTTTGGTATCCAAGAAAACCAAATTCAGCCACAAACACACACTTTGCTGTTATTGGCTCTGTGCATCATATAATATTCAAAGTGTCTTCTTGAATTTTTTTTCTGGTAACAAAAGTTTGGTGACCAATTTGTTGTTTTGGTTTCTATTCAAAAGTGACTTTGAAAGCATTTCAGCTAAGAGTACTAATTATACAAGACACCCTAAAAACTAAAATCCATCCAAATTTGATATGGTAATGAACTGATGGATTGCAATTGCGCCAAAAAACAAGGTGATAAAAAATTGTCCTCTTTTATTTTACAGAGGAATACAATAGCATGATCAATTTCTGTTGTGTTGTTGTAACAAGAAGTGGATTTGTCATTGATTAAAATTTCAACAACAAAAAATCTAGGGGAGAAAACAATTTTTAAAATATTGATTGTTTTACAAACTACATACCTTAACTCATCTTGTTTTCCTCAAAAACCATGTTTTCCAATTGCGTTTCCAATTGTATTCGTTTCAAACATAGGATGCTCTATACCCTTGACACTTTGCCAAGTGTCAGACTCTTTGGTGTGCTATGCACTAAGCAGTTTTAGTGGCCCGGTGTCCTGGTTCATGTAGAATTCAATTGTATTATTGTTGCTACAGTTTGCAATAATTTTGTTCTTCTATGACAACTATGCCTACTGAGCTTTACTAAGTAACTTTGCTTCCAGAAATTAATATTCAATTGTTATTGTTAGTGGCTCAATATTTAAAGATCTCTCTTCACTCCCTCAGGCTTGAGAAGACTCTCAAATAATCAGTCCTTATTTCAAACATACCAACAAATACTTAACTTAGTTTTTGCATTTCAGTTAGTTGTTGCAAAGATGTACCTTAAGGCTCTTAAACTCAGTCTGGTTTTTCTCATGTTGCCCTATCACAGAATCAGATTTTTGTTTCCACCATAGAATATACCTGAAATAATAACGTTATGAACTACATATTTGCATACAGCACTATAAATTAGATTTAAACTACAATCAAAGTGTAAAATCAATTTTATGTCTTCTAGCATAAGCACAGTGACTGCTTTTGGAAACAAGTGGAAAAAAAATCTTATCATGTACAAGCTGTATTATCTGAAATTCTTAACCCTCTAACTCTTAAGATCTGATTGTAAATTCTCCCCTCTAGCAGCCACACATTTCCTTGCAAATTAGTTATGAGAAGTTGGTGCTAGATGAAGATAACAGCTTTTACCTGATAAGCTTGAATATTCTCATTACCTGTTTGCTGAATGATGTATGGTATTATAGGGAGAGGTTTCATGTTAATCATTTTTGGAAGTTAAAGGGTTAAGGTAATGACAATAACAGCAATAATGATGATAATGATGACAGTAATGATAATGAGACTAAAATTTTACCTCAATATTTCATTTTGGCAAAATTTGCCCCTATTTAACATTGATTTCCTTCCACTTTCAGATTTCATTTATCCTGTATGGACAAATTACGATGACTGTATTAGATTTTTGTCAGTCGAGCAAGATTAACATGATTTTAATTAGATTCCAATTAATTGGTTTCCTTTCTTTATAAAATTAAAGAAACCTCTTGACCATCTTTAGACATCTCAAACACAGGACGCACTTTACCTTTGATACCTTGCCATGAGTCACTCTCCTTGGTGCGCTGGTTGTAGATTTTTAACTTTCTGTTATCACAGTCCAGATAAAATTCAATGATGTCGCCATTTTCACAGTTTTTTAATGTACTTTCCTGAGTATGTGAAGGTTGGTACTTTTCTCCTGCCTCCCACATCCACTGGTCCGTAGAAGGGCACCTCATTTCCTTGCTGACACCAACACCAAAGGAAAATCCATTAGAAACTTCACCTGATATTTTGACTTTCCATGAATGCTTTCCAACATGAAATGAAGAAGTACCAAAGACTGTGAGTCTTTCATTCAAGTATTCAAATGGGTCTGTGTCTTCATCAGTGTCTTCATCTGTGTCTTCATCTGCACCAAAATCCTTAATTTTATCTAAGACAGTACGTGGGTTTTTTAAAAAGGTTTTAATTGCTTTTACAACAGTTTCTTTGTTTAGGTGTAAATCTGATTCTTCATCCGTGTCTTCATAATCGTCTTGATCATTTTCCTCAAATGTCGCATAAGTTGCCACCCTTGAATCTTTATCCAGCAAAATGACGGGAGATTCACGTTTTTCTGTGAAGAGTAGCCATCTTTCACTGAGCCAGATGCAAGGACTACCTTTAACATGATGACCATTCAATTTCACTGACAACTGGTACTGCACATCCCTTTGGTTTGGAGTAAAGTTGAAGCTGTACGTTCCATTACCGACATCTTTGGCTGGAAATTGAGCCACATCATCAAATACATTTTTTCCTTCTGGTGCACAAATTTTTACTTCACATTTGTCACCGCCTTCTTTTCGTTTCACTCCATTCTTCTCTTTCGCAGTAACCGTGAATTCAACTGGTTGCCCTATGATCATATTATACATCACACCCTCTAAACCATGCCCCATAGTGACTGTTGATATGCTAGCCTCTGTACAAAGATCTGTGATGGTTCCATAGCTGGTTAACACTTGGTAAAGTTGTTCATCAGCATGAAACCTAAAGACATCGTGTGCACATGGCTCTAGTTGCCATATTTCAGAATTTAGTTCCTGTAGACGGCTGGACATTTTTTTGCGCATGTTCAAAATTTCCACCTCACTGCCATTTTCCAAAGCTTTCTCTGTGAATTTCACACTGCTTTGCACACTGCACAAGGCTGATTCTAGTTCCTCTTGCTGGACTTCTAGTGACTTTTCTTTGACCTTTTTCAGTTCTTGCACACCATGAATTAATTCCTCACAGCGAGCATTCAGACAGGCTGTTTGCTTCTGAAAAGTATTGATCACTTCTTGAACAGTCTGTTCGGCATGCAATTCAACACCTCTTCTCATCTCTGAGACTCTATCGATTGCCTCCTTTAGTAACCCTGCTTTTCCTTTAGTCTGTAAGAGAATCTTTACCAGACTTTCCCTTTTCTCTACAAAAGTATCTTTGACAAAAGTATACTTGTGTTCATGATGCTTCACAATGGTGCAGTCTCTACAGATAGCTTCATCACATATCTCGCAAAACAGCTTCAACAACTCTCCTTCATGTTCCTTGCAGACGCTAGGTTTTGTTACAGCTACAGATCCCATATTTTTGGCTTCTTCAAGTGACACCAGACAGTGTGTCCTTGAGTTACGCCCTCTTCGATGTGCTTGAGAGCAAAACTCACAAAGGAAGTGGCTGCATGTGTTACATCTGTTGACAGGAGGGTCTCCACTATCGCAAATACTACATTCTTCATGAAGTGAAACCATGGACATGAAGTTGTTGAGGAAGAAATTAACTGGCAGGGAATCAACTTTTCCCTTAGGAAGCTGGTACAAATAAAACAGAAGCAAGAATATGATGTCACAATATGCTGTTTAAATGTTTTTCTCAACTAATAAGTGTATACGTACAGAGCTTGTGCGAATGCTAAACCAAATTCTTTGTCTTTTTTATTTCAACTACCGCGGTCTCTACACTGGTTCATGGAACTAGTTCAAAGGCTTCCAAGCATTTCGCTAACATTCAGTTTGTTTAACGGTTCTTGTCTTGTTTGTCAGTCAAATCATTTAAATCATCTAAACAACATCAAAAGCGACTGTGTGAATAAATTAATCTGATTAATTTTCTATCAGATGAAGATAGCAAAGCGAAAATCTTGTTTAAATCATTTGAAAAGCACAGATAGCAATTAAGAGTTGGAGAGAAAATAGTTGCCTAAGTTTCCTTTTTATGGAACCAAAACTTTTTTGGATTCCCTCCTGCATATTCAAGAGCGTCGTTGAAATGCTCAATTTATTGTAAAATAGACATACTTGTCGAATACGCTATGTTTGAGTTTACTACATGTTCGCTACTTACATGCCAAATTCGCTACTAAGTTCATCCTACATTCTCCTTCCACGATATTTTAGAACTAACATCTTGTTTTAAGGAAATCTGATAAAAGATACTACCTTTATTGAACTTTATTACACTCAACTTTATTGAAAACACGCCACTCTGGATGTGAGCTCCCTTTACACAAAATCCCTCAAACAGGAGGGATTGACTATATTTGCCGTAATACGAAGATCACGATGGCCATAAGTAACCAATTCCCACAAATGATTTACGGGAACTTTTGTTTTCTCTGCCATTTTATGGCAGACCTAGAAAAACGACTATCAATGTTTAGCCTCTCTAGCCAGATAACAAAATCAAATAAACATGCTAACGATGGTATCTAGATTCGTCCTTAGCCAAACACATACGACTCCACAAGATCACTTTTTCCAGGCATCGAAAACATACACACAATCGAAAACATACACACAATCATTCATTGTTAATTTTAATCAGACAATCATCTAGAGATAGCCGCGAGCAAACCAAACTATAAACGGCACACTCAACAAATCATGAATCTTGCAATATAGCTCGCCGTTAAAGAACTGCTTAAATCAAAATGTTCGGTGCAATTCAACGACACCTCGAGCAATATTTGATTCATATTTTTTCCACTCACTCTCGTCGTGAAGGAACAACAACCATGGTCGTGCTACAGTGCACAGGACTGCATTTTCTCTCGAACAACTATCCATTATTTTCACAACATGAGTAACACATTTATTATAGGTAATCTGATTTCTTTCATCTGTCTTTCTACTTTCATCAGTGGTATCGCATTTCTCTTAAAGCGCAGTAAAGTACACGTTAAAAACGCAGAAAAGCCAAAATCTCTCATTCTAAAAGATGATTCCATTTTACGAACCGCTCCCTCCGAATCCTCCATAACTTCGTTGAAATTTGAACACCTCTCAAACCAAAGAACAAAAACGACGCTCTGATTGGTGCGGGATACATACCTTAATGCGGCGATGTGATTGGTGCAAGATACCTACCCTAAACAATCTGATCGGTGTGAGCAACATACCGCTCTCTATACGCTAACATAGGTTTTTTTTTTCTTTAAAAATAACTCAAAAATCAACGAGGCGGTTAAAAGCAAACTAGAAGACAATTTGCATATGATCAGTTTAAGGTGGGACTTAACCTAAAATTTGACTACAAAATGCAATTTTTGTTTTTGGAGAAATCTGAAACTTCAGGCATAGAAGAAAGCCATGACATGAGTTTTTAAGACTAATTTGCTTTATTTTGTTGCCTACGATAAGTTTTCTGCAAGCTAGTAAAAAAATATTTTTGGTTACCATGGCAACGCAACGTAGCATCTTTCAGTCTTGCTCCAATTTGAAGCCCGAAAGTCCATCCAATTCCTAGAATTTCCTCAGTATTTTCAAGAGGAAGCTATATGACCCCTTACATGAAGTATAGCTAGTCGGAGGTGGCGTGGGATTGAAAGCTGGCGTGTTTTCAACTGTGGAGATACTGTGAGAGCGAGATTCGAGTTTTATATCAGCGAAGTTTTTGTCTAAAATGCCAGGAGGGAAGAAGAATACTGTATATAGAAGAAAGCGGAAAGGAAAGCCTTTTACTGGAGTGCAGAGATACGCAAGGAAAGCGAAGAAAATGCCGCGTGCGGATAGAGAAGTCACAAACTCAGCATCGAGTTCCTCGTGTGATGAGGCTCTGTCAGATGCCGAAAGTGCTTCCATCAGTGCTTCGAGACTCAAAATGAGACCAGAAGATTCACCAGATAGTTCATCAAAGATTTCTGATGTAAATGATTTTCAGGGAGAGGGATACAGACTTGTAGACCTCAAGAAATTATATGCCACGTTGTCTGAAGCACATGTGTGCGAGGAAGGTGAGAAAACATAAGTGAACATCTGTTTTACTTTTAACCTTTTCTTTACTGTTCATGTCTCGTAGCATATGCTAGTAACAGTGTGCAGTTTCCATTTTTTTCTCTAAGAATGTTTTTTTACTTCTCTTCAGTACTATCTTTATTGTTTTCATTTATTAAAAATTACAGTTGTAACTGTCTGTTGTGTGGTATGTGGTGAATAAATTTTGTGACTCATATACATGTATGAGAATGCACAAAATAACTTTAGTGTATACTGTTATTATGTTCTAGGGAGTTTAACTCTGAAGGAGAATTCTTCTGGGAGAAATGGGCTAATGGCAGACCTCTCTGTGGAGTGTAGCTCCTGCCTTGAAGCTACACCATTGAAAACATCAGATACAATAACAAAGAAAGGGCAATCTTTTGACGTAAATCGTCGTGCAGTCTATCATTCTCTGGAGACAGGAGGTGGCTATGAAGGGCTAGTAACCTTTTGCAGCATCATGAACATGCCATGTCTATCACTACCTGCTTATTACAGACAAGTAGACACAATACTTGAGGCTTTAGAAGCTGAAGCCAAAGATGAAATGACACAGGCAGGGATAAGAGTTCGCGAGTACATCCTGAAGGAAAGTGGAGATGAAGTCAATGATGATGTAGTCGATGCAGCCGTTTCGTTTGATGGTACATGGGCGAAAAGGGGGTTTACCTCTCTGACTGGAGTTGTTTTTGTTATATCTGTAGACACTGGAGAGGTTCTTGATTATCATGTCCTTTCAAAAGAATGCCGGAAATGTACCATGAAAAGGTCTCAGTGTCAAACTGACGGGGAGTTCGAAGCATGGCAGATTGAGCATCTTGCTTCCAATGAGTGTGACATTAATTTTAATGGAAGCTCACCTGCAATGGAAGCTGAGGGTGCCATAGTTGTTTGGAGTAGATCTGTGGAACTGCATAAAATAAGGTATAAATGGATGGTTTCTGACGGAGACAGTAAGGCATTCAATACTGTGGAGAATATATATGGCGATGACTGCAAGGTGGAAAAACTGGATTGTGTTGGGCACGTGCAAAAACGCATGGGCAAGCACCTACTTAATCTTAAAGCAAGAACCAAAGGTAAACTTGCAGATGGCAAACCCATTGGAGGACGGGGCCGACTGACTGAGAGCCGCATTAAACGCCTTCAGAAGTACTATGGTCTAGCCATTAGACAAAACACCCTAACTAAAGCAAACCTAACAGAAAGAGAGGTTGATGTTGTTGTTTACACCATGAAGAAAAATATCATTGCCATCCTCCATCACAGTGTCCAGTCACAAGATGCTGCTAAACAACATCGCTTCTGCCCTGTTGGTGAGGATTCCTGGTGTAAATGGCAACAAGATTGTGCTACTGGAACAAATACTTATGAAGCAGGTGACTGTTTGCCTGAAGTGTTCTTTGAACTGCTGAAGCCAACATTCATCACACTTAGTGAAACTAAGCTGCTCCAAAGGTGTGTGCGTGGCGCCACCCAAAATCGCAATGAATGCATCAACGGACTGGTGTGGGCACGCTGCCCAAAACACAAGCATCATGGTGCCAAGGTGATTAGATGTGCAGTTGCTTCTACTGTGTGCCATTTTCATAGTGGAGCTGCCAGCAGAGCAAGAATAATGCAGAGACTGGTAATTCCAGCAGGGGAGTACACTCAGAAGGCCTCAGAAGAAAAGGACAAGAGGCGGTTGAGAAAATCGGACCTTCAGACCTCTGCTAAAGAAAAGAAGCGCCGGCAAGGAGAGCAAATGAGGCGCACACGCAGAGAAGATGCCCTACGGGAGGCTGATGGTGATACCTATGAACCTGGAGGCTTCTAAGTGACTGAAAGAAACATTTGCTATGATATTGGATAGTTCATAGCCATGCAAATTTGTGCAGACAATCTTCGTTTTAGCTTTTTAACTTTAATCGCACTTTTCTCAAAATGTGCATTTTGCGCATTCTAGAAAACATATCTCATAGAGGATTTAACCAATTGACTTGAAATTTTCAATGTTTATTGCTTTCAAAGAGTGTCTGGGAATGAGCAAAGGGTTTTTCTGTAGCTTTACTTTGTCAAAAGTTACAAAGAAAATTGTGGTGGAAATTCACCCCAAAAATTTTGCTTTACTTTAACTGGAGGCTGGAACCAAAGTTTTTTATATTTTTTAAAACTCTATGCTCATCCCCATGATTAGCCTATATACTATATAGTTATAAAAACAAATCAGAGCTAGCTGCATTCCATATCAAGATTTCTTTTCTAGAGTACATGTGGGTTGTGCACAGTATGGGGTAACAATATTTTGCTGGTATCAGGTTACAAATAAACTGTGTGCAGAAATAATTGAAAAAACTGAAATCTGTGATTCATTAGCTTTTCAGTGATATATGGTTTTATATGGTTTAACTAAAAACTGTGGATGTGACAAGTCATTGAAAAAAGGGGTCTTTTTTAGGTTAAGTCCCACCTTAACTAACTTCTGAAAACGGCAATCACGCAGTTGGGAGTATAAATTACAGATACTGCTTGTGGTTTATGGTTAAAAGAGAAATTAAAACTGTGAATTAACAGAGGCAACGAATTTGGCATGTTAGTAATGAACATATGGCGAAATCGACGAGTAGCGAAATCGGCGTAAAGCCATCTCTGTAACGCGATGGCGGCTAGAAAGCGAATTCGAGTATCGTCTGAAAAATCACATTTTCTGCAAAAGATTACGGAACATTGCTACATGGTGCTATAACTTTATTGTTGTTTCACATATCCTTCAATCTTCAAAGAATACTCGTGCAGGGTCAATTCAAACCCACCCTTTCATTACTCCAATGCGCACATGTGCGTACAGTTCTACAAAGACCCTGTAGAGGTGTGGCCGAACACCCAAAGATTTCACATCACGACTCTTAAGAATGGTACACCACATTCACAAGCTTACCTCTACAATAATCCGACAAGAAGGGCAGTTTAACTTCCAAGTGTTTCCTTCTCTACAGACCAGCCCCTCCAGACATATTTTGCAAAAGGAATGAAGGCACGGAAGAACTTTGGGATCTTTGAACTGCTCTAAGCACACAGTGCATTCCAACTCCTTCTCTAGATTTGCGGCCAACGTTGGAGCTGTAGCCATCTTTGGTAGATCTCCTTCCTAACAAGGAAAAGAGTGAAATAATCACACAAGACAGTTCGACGACTGCGTGGAAAGTATGAGAGCTCAGAGTTCGGGGAAATCAACGGTCTGGAAAATCACGTGATGATATGTTCTTGATGTAAGTTCCACCCTTTACCAACGTAGGTACGCAATGAGTACAAATATGCAGTTCGGCAGGCTTAGAAAAAGCAACAAAAATTAAATAAATTGCGTTTTTCAGTCGGAATTTGAAAAGGCTAAAGGTTTTCTAGCTACCTATGATCTTAAATTGACAACCTCTTAAGGAGATTAACTCAATGAAATAACTAACATTCCAGCCCTAATTTATATCACCAGATGGTGATGGATGAACAGTTGAGCTTCCCAAGCCAAAAAAACCCAAAAAAACAAGCCAGCTGATTTACAAAGGAGTTGGTAACCCAAAAGCAAGAGAAAAGCTGATAGCCAAAAGATGGAGCACAGAACATTTATTGAAATACAGGCTAAGGAAATTTTGTTGTTGTGAATTTGGTAAGTTGCTCTGGGTGATTAAAAAGTATGTCCATTCTAATGACCCGTTTGCTGTTTTAACATGCCTTAAAACTGTGTGGAGAATTTATAAAACTTCTCAGATTTTGGAAAGCTGATAAGGCATTTCGAAATAGGAAGGCAAATAAAAAAGACGAAAAGGACACATAGATATTTTTATAAGGATTTTAGAGCAATAGGCCATTTTACAGTTGTGTACTTGGTTGCCAGGCCTTTGATTTGGAGTGAGGCTGAAGGTGACCTTGTCATGATAGAGACCAGTATCTAGTTAGCACAATAACAAAGTGATTTATATTTGAAAAGCAGCAATGTCTGCATCATAACAAGGCCACCCTTAGCCTCACTCCCGTTCAAAGGCTTGGCAACCAAGCACATAAAAGTAAATTGGACTATTAAAAAAACACAAATAATAATAGTTATAATAATTTATTACATTTATATAGGGCTATATATATTACTCTATGGCACTTCATAATCTTGAAAAAAGAAAATCAAAGAAATACATCAATAAAAAATAGGTATTTAGAGATAAAAGTGTAGAATGTATAGAAAAGAGGAATAAACAAGTAAATGAATAAAAACAAAAGTGCACATTATGTATATAACTACTGCAAGTAGGCCTCTTAAAGGGACATATGATGCTTTGAAAATCATCAATTTGAAATCAATAACATCTTAGTGAATTTTCTGTCTCATGTCTGATGTCTCATCCATTTTTATTGAGACTATTCATTCTGTAATGAGCTTGACAATTATAAATTTATATAGATGAGAAACAAGAATACCTGCTAATAAAGCAAATATAGGTGAGAATTATTTAGCTAAGGCCCATGGTTAAAAGGTCTCCTTCATTTGATACTCAATTTTAGGTAAAAATTATTATTCTATTAGAGAAATTTATAGGTGGAAACTTAACATAAGCTTGTGATTTACATATGAATTTCAATTCATGCAAATCTGTATGAATTTGCAGAGAAGCATTTCAAACGGTTCAAACAAAATATCTATCTTCCTCCAGCTTGATACCAGTATGTTAAATCAGATCTCATGAACAGCTTGTAGTCATTGGAAGACAGAGGATTAGGCTGGTAATAGTTGTTATGATATGCAAAAAAAACCTTCCGGACATCAACGTTTGCTTTTTCTTTCTTATGTAACTCTCAACTGTTATGTAATCACTTCGGACTACTCACGTGTCAGTTCTCGGGTTACACGAAACAAAAAAACATATTTCATAATAAGAGAGTCGCTATCGCGTTGTTGTTGTTTTCGTTAGCTCTAAAGGTAACCTGCCTCTCAAGTGATTAAAGTTTGTGTTCAAAGAAGCTTACTGGACTCAGACTCACTATCTTGCTCTCTCGCGTCTTAAAGGACAAAACTATAGTCACCTAGCACCTACATCCATTGCAGAGAGGAAGAGTGGGCCTGAGGTATCAATGGCATCATAATTATCTAGTCATACTTTCAAAAAAATTATCGAGGGTTTGTTTTCAGTTTATTATTTTTTTTTTTTCATGATTTTATTTTTTATTCTCCATCAACTATAATTGTAACTACCCAATAAAACATCATGCTCTGGAGTGAGATGGACTGTTGGAATTTAACATCAATGTCAAACAATTGTTCCAGTGAGCTACTCATTAATAATTATCAGGTGAAAACTTAACCCTTAAACCCCAAGAGTGACTGGCATCTAATTTCTCTTTACCCTATCACACCTAAATCAAACATGAAGGTCAGGAGAATAAAGGAGCTGATCACCAACTAAAGAAGCTATTGATTGTTAGACAAATTCTCCACATTAGCATCTTAAGAAAATGTATAGAGAACAGTATGGAGAATATGCATACTGATTTTAGAGTTAAGATGTCAAATAGAAAGGAAACACCATGTTTCCAGTGCTGTCCCCATGGATTTTGGGAACTTATAAACTAAATTAGAAACCATTTTATCACAGATGTTAGGGCTGATCTTACCACTAATAAATTCAAGTTACTTTACTTTACACAAAATAAGTACAAGAAATAGACACATTATTGTAATAATAAAAACATAAAACTAATGTTGGATGGAAGTATAATTTTCCAAGCTGATATATTGAATAATTAGGAAGTGATGAGCAAGCTTTATTCACTTCTAACCAGCTTAAGAGTGACATTATTGCCTGTCAAGAGCTTAATTTCCAACCATTAAATAGACAGAAATAAAGTACTTTTTCAGTTGCTATGTGACATGTACTGGGTATACTAAAACAAAGATTCACCTCAGTGTCAATGAAAGTGGTGGATATTTTCCTCCACTTCAGTGAATAATTGTCAAATAGGAAATATTTCAATACAATGAATTGATACCGAAATAGAAAAGTTACGAGACAGCTACACTTTAAACAAAACTGAGTACAAAGTAATTGTTAATTAAAATTTAAGATTCAGTGTCATAAAAACCAAAATTTAGGCAACAAAAGCATATCAGAACTTGACAGTGAGGGAAATTGTTGCATTGAAAAGCCTAAAAGAGCCGTAAGTAAACATAAGGAGAGTGTAGGAGACTTGGAAAAGGTTTGCCACTGATGCATGTTTTAGGTCTGCATATAACCCAATAATTGAGTTTACAGTATTCCAAAATGAATACAATCCAAGATTACTTTTGCCTCAACTGAAAATTGCACTCTTTTTAAAATTCGTTTTTGGTTTATACTACAGAATAATTTAATCTATTCAAATAAATTCTGAGCCCTCTAAAGCAGTAGAGAGACCTGGTCTCCATGGCTCATCACGTGAAACATTGGACAAGTATCTCCATTGATGCCATGCCAAATGTCTGACTCTTTGGTGCCTTGATTGAATATTATCAGTGTTCCTTCATCACAGTCCAGGTACATTTCTACAATGTCATTGCTCTCAAAGTCTGTAATAGAACTGTTCTTAACATGCATGTTACTTGAGAGCAAAAGGTGCTTCATTTGTATGGATTTCCACACCCACCAGTTTCCCAGATTGCCATGTGATCCTCTGCAGGTGCTGATGACCCCGAAGCTAAAACCTTCATGAATATTGCTAATTAATTTAGCTTTGCATGAATGTTTATCATTGTAGAATGAAGTAGAACTCACTACATAGTCCCAACTGTTTACATCAAATGGCAGACCAGTGCCTCCATTGCTGTGTGAGATTTTGGATTTTTGGGAAATGCCATTTGAAAGCAAGTTTGCAGCACTAACACTGGTACTGCCAAGATATTTGTTTGCGCAACTTCAAAATTTCCACCTCACTACCATGTTTGAAAGTCTTCTCTGTGAACTCTACACTTCTTTGCACAATATCCAGGGCCAATTCCAATTCTTCGTGCTGAATTTGCAAAGTGTTCAGTTTATAGCCTTCTAAAGCTCTTGTACCCCACTTACTAATTCCTCACTGTGAATATTAAGACTAGAAGTCAAGTCCTGAAATTGCTGTCCAATCTCTTCCACAGTTCTTTTTTCCTTGAAACTCAATGCTTCTCTTCATCCCTGAAATACCATCCAGGGAATTCTTGTGGGTGGATGCTTGAGTTTTTATCTTTGAGAGAATTTAAGTATTTTTAAACACATTTAATTGAACTGTTCATTCGCCAAGTCAGGCACAACTGGGAATACATCTATGACTGGCAATCCAGATCAAGAAAAACATTTACTTAGTGTATAAATATAACTCGCTAAACATTGACAACTTTACACAAAGTGTGCATTTTTACCTTGGACACTTCCAGGATTAAAGATCACTACATAACCCAAATATCTGCCTATTCTCGTTTTAGTAAATTATCTAGATTCAGAGCTCTACGCTTAAAACTGACTTGAAAAGATAAATTTTTTAAGTCAATCACATAACTCATCTCTGTCAGAAGAAGGAAAAAGTTCGTCACTTGATGGACAACTTACAGCCTAGGTTCGAAAATCAAAAAGTAAATTTTTGACAATTTTATCTCCTTCATATTTTTTAAATAAAGGCAAATAATCAAACAAACTAACCTAGAGATCAAATCCTGCAAAAATTAAATTCACGAAATGCACATGACATCCATTGCTGTGAAATGAGCAAAGTTTTTTCAACTTTAACCAAATCGCATCGAGCTACTGCGGTTCGCAGTGAGTCTTCATATATTCCTCTAACAGTATCATCGCGCATAAGTATGTTGTAAGTCTAAGCCCAGTTGACAAGTTAGAAATTTGGAATTTGCGCCTACTTTCACAGCCTGCAAAAGTCAGTTCTGACTAAATCTGGAACCTATCCTCTCCACTTGTATACAAAACAAAAGTAGCATACAGCTTACCTGCATGAATTCATCCACTCCTTCGCCTTAAATTTTACGGAATGATTACGTCTGACAAAACCTTTCAAGGGTATGTTGTGCTGTTTGGTAGTGAAAAGTTCGCCATCTCACGTGACCTGACATTGCTCCAGTATTGAATTGATTGCCGGAATCAAGTTAAGATGGCGGACGGAGCGGTTGGAAACAATCCTAAATGGACAGCTGGGATTACCATCATAGGAGACGAGATCCTAAACGGTCTTACCAAAGATACAAATTCTTAATATCGCTATAAGAAATTATGGTCCTTAGAAGTCAAGAGTTAAAGTGGGAAAAGTTTCTGTGTTCTCAGACGACGTGGAGGAAATTGCCCACGAAGTAAAACAACCCTTGCGTACTGAATTCCCAGTTTTCTGGGAATTCCTAGGAATTCCTAAGAATTCTCAAAAATTCCCAATTATGCAAATAACCCTTGCAAACTGAATTCCCAGTTTTCTGGGAATTCCTAGAAATTCCTAGGAATTCTCAAAAATTCCCAACTATGCAAATTAACTCTGATTTAAAAAGCTTGGAATTACTGGGAATTTCTGGGAAAGGAAGACTCCAGTTTTGTGAGGACTTGGAATCCCTAGGAATTCTCAGCTTTACAAACTACCTATAATTTAAGAAGTGTGGAACTCTTGGGAATTTCTGGTAATTGAATTTGAGGCAATTTTAATACCCTGAGGTCCACATAAATTCTAAGAAATTCTCAATACCTTGAATGTGAAGGTTTTAAGAAAAGGAGTAATTTCAGAGGCTTAAAACTTTGGCTCAATAAAAGGTATGCTATACAAAACTTACCAAGAGATATACATACATGTATATGTTTATAACTTAAAGATCATGAAATTTATAATTCAAACTAAGTTTTAGTAAATCTTTACATTAATATGGATTTTCTCATGAACCAGCTGTCAGTTATGTTAAATGGAAATTGCCAATTAATCCAATGTACTCATATCACAGATTTGCTTTCTAACCTCAAAGGACTCTTGGATTCCATGATCAAAAAATATTTTTATTGTGATGCAAATTAATGTCTCATGTTCACTGATGTGCCAAAATCATCAAACATTTATTGGCTGTTCCTTGGTACACAACTTCCACAATAATATTAACAATAGTTATATTGTTATCTACACTTTGTTAGTTATGAACATAAGTTACTTCCCTAACCTACATTACTGGTTGCCTTTGTTAGAAAACCTTGGAACAGTCAAGCTCAGTTGCCTCAAACACAGTCAGAGACTTTTTGTTGACAATATTTTTAGTAGAAATTTCATGCCTTAGACAAACAAATTCAACATACAATTAATCTTTCTTTTTTCATGATTGTTGTTGCTGTTTTTTTTCAGTTTTTTGCTCTGTTTTCGTGACTAATTGCTGTAATTTGTTTTGCTGTTTTTATTCTTACAAAACATTTTTGTAAGAGTTCCAATACTTGTGGATCATCCACACACTTTGCAAACATTTGGCATGCAGACAAGACAGAGGTAGTCAATGTTCCCTTGAGAAAAAAACACCTTTTAAATGACGAATTCAATTTACTTTACTTGAAACTCTGATCTGAAAATATTTGTCAACAAGACTTGTTAGCAGTGAGAAGTACCAACCAAGTTTCCTTTCATAACTTAATTTCTTAAATGTCCCAATCACTGGATCTCGCAAAAAATAATACATATTTTTATTTTTGGTGCAAAGTACAAGTCCTTCTTTATATAAAAATTAAAATTGCAAGTCACACTTCAATAATAATAGCTCTAAAGTTTACTTGTTGTTCTTCTCTGTCTGTCAGCTATCAACAAAATTGTTTTATACTTCGGGCAGTGCATAACTATTTGTGGACCAGAGTTCCAACGCACCTCTGTGATCGCATATAGTTACTTCTGTCTCTTGTACAAATGTTTCTCCTTTGTATGACGCACTCTACTCTGTTGTCAATACTGCTTTAAGTTCAGTGGAAACGACTGACTGAGAAATCGAGATGGCGGTGTTGGAACATGTTGCTGAACGCTTGCTACGGTCAAGCTTTGTAGATTTAGGTACTGGTACACTGGGATCATCTATGTATCTCTTATACTTCCTAATGTGGTATCCTTCTTTTATAAATATGAGGGTAAAAGACGATTTGTAGTCGCATTCAAAACTGTGATTGGCTTGTGTTATTTCTCACCTTGGCCATGAACACAACTCAAGTGAGTTTCGAGTCTTTGTTTCCTCGACAACTTTCGGCCACAAATCGTGCATTTGTAATACGATCGATTCTTGTCGATTATTTCTACATAGAATGAGCTCACATCATTATTTATATCACCAAGGTATCCATCGTCAAGAAGCAGAGAACCGGTCGGAGAAGTCAAAATAAAGTTGAGCGCTTCACCTAACACTACAATCAGCAAGCCAGCGGATTCATTTTGCTAGCCAATTACAAGTCCCAAAAGATCCACGTGATCATGCCCGTGATCGGAAACAAAGATGACTCCATTTGGCGCCCATCTTTGAATGTACTTTTCATCGGTTGATCGTTTTTCTCAACTGTTTTGCTTAATATAACATTTCTAAAGGTAGCTTTTATTGTGGTTCAATGGGAGAACGAGAACAGCGTGAGTGTTGCAAAAGAATAGAAAGTCGTTGGCGCCGTGGAGTTAAAAGAAGGGACAACAGTTGACATATTGACTGGTACAAACAAGGGTCGAGTGGCCATCTGTAAAGCTACGATTTTGAAAGTTTGTGGTGAGTAAAAATTGCGATATTCGTTACGTGATCAAAATCTTATAAAAGAATAGATGTAGCGGGTTGAATTAAGCTTACATAACGCTCGGCGCAACTGAAACTAGAATAATTCTGAGAAACAAATCGGTCACTTGCATCCCGTAGTTTCTTAAGCTTATGCTTCACAATGAAATAAACCTATCAGTAAGGTTTCAAAATTCCTCTAGTCACGTTTGGGAACATTCAAGATTCATAATAGGAACTGTTATTAAACAAACCTTATTACATAAAGAAGCCCTCCTTGGTTAAAACAAAATAATGTATTCAGCCCTTTTTTAGTAAAATGTATGAGAGAGATGTACTAACTCCAATATAAAAGTCACTCAATATAACAGAGATTTCTCAATTTGAGAATCCAATGAATGCCCTTTTCCTCATAGCCATCTTAAAGGGCTGGTCTGAGCTTTAAATATATATATTTAAATATGTTATTTTTTTTCAAATTCAGATGTCATGGAACCCAGATACAAAATGGTCAAGCTTCTTGTAGACAACCTCATTCAAGGCCAACTCATTGTGAGCCCAAAAAAAAAACCAACAGCAGCTAAGTTTGCAGTTTAGGATAACTTCATTCTAATTTATTATTACAGTTACAACAAGATTTTAATCAAAAAATCAATTTTATTTGTCTGTAATTAACCCCTTCACTCCTAAGAGTGCTTGGTTTTCAAATATAATTTAAGATATTGTATTTTATGAAAAAGAATCAACAGATTTTATTCACAATTTGTGTCAAACCAAATTTAATGATTGATTAGGACTACTTTATATGAATATCTGTAATTTAGGATTAATCTGTATGAAGTTTTCAAGAAAAGAAAAATCAAATTCCATCCTAATATTACCACACATTGATGTTAATAATGAATCAAAAATATTTTACATGTAAGCCTTATTAAGCTTTTAAATAAATTTCATTGAATACTTGAATTTTAGCTGGGTTTTTTTTTAATTTAAAGTATTTATTTTATATCATTAGCCTAAAAATTTTTGCTTAAAATTCCCAGTAATTTTTAAACATTCCTAAAAATTCCCAAAAATTCCTAGGAATTGTTTAGACTTACAGCTTTTCAGGGAAAGTCATTGGTTCTCTGAGTTGGAATTCCTAGGAATTCCAAGTCCTGTTGGCTATAAACTGGAATTTCTGGGAATTTCTAGGAATTTCTAGGTTTTTAGAACCAGAGTTGTTATGGTTGGGAATTCCTAGGAATTTCCAGTCCGAATTTACCGTGAAAATTCACACTTTTATTCCTAGGAAAATCCTAGGAATTCCTAGGAATTCCAAAAGCCATTTCGCAAGGGAATTCTCCCCTAAATATCCTGTTGATATAACTACTGGTGGAATTAGCCCAACTAATGACGATATTACAATGCAGAGTATCGCTTAGGGCCTTTGACAAAGATCTTGTTCTTAATGATGAATTAGTGAACTAATTTCGAATTCTTATCAGCATGAAAGTAACTCGTCCCATTTGAAAATGGCTCGTGTTCCTTTGTTAGTGAAACTGGCTTTTGGAAAAGATCCCTCGGGAAAATCGAGCTATTTTTCACTCATATCTGTTCATAATGTGATTGTATGTTTTTCTTGGAGTGCCGCGGTTCTTGGAAAAGTCGTTTGGCCTTACGCCTTGGCCTTTGGTCATTTAACAGTATGAAGATTATGCACAATGCCGTTAGGATGAGAGGGTGTAAACATGATGTCGCTTTTTAAGCTTTCCCTGGAATCAGGCTATGTGACAACGTATTCGGCACTAAGGGCAGTTTGTCAGTACACAGTGTAACAAATTGCAATGCAGGCTCCTTTTTTCGCAACTGAACACTTGGATGTTCTTACAAAGAAGAAAGTCAAACTTTATTACAGAAGTCTGTTGAAATTTTTCACCTGATCGAAATTTAGGCCCATAAACTTAGTTAACCCTTAAACTCCCAAGATCTCATTAGTAATTCTCCTCACTGTCTGCTATACAGTTCTTGTGATGTTAGTTTAGAGAATTTTGTAGTGGATCTACTTATAATCCCCTTACTGATATTTTTCTTTTTTCTCATCAGTTGTCTGCTTGATGTTGTATTGATATTGTAAGGAGAAATTCTGTCTTGGTCACTCATGGGAGTTAAAGGGTTAAGTAAGTGTTTAAAATGTCTTTTCTAACAAGGAATTTCAGGCCATGGGCCATTCAAAACAACGTCTATGATTCATATAACTAGTTATTTGGTGTTTTTCCTCTACACTCTACAAAAAAATCTCAGAAAATCTATCACTACATCATACCTACCCAAATAGGTGCATTGCACCTCAGGTTGTCACACAGTTTTGCTGCAGTTTGATTTTAGTATGAATATTCTAATGAAAACACATAAACGGTTATAACATTTGATACAACTATTCAATTATCTTAAGAGATTACCATAAGACAAAGCTAGACACGAGACCTCCAGAAATGACTTAAGGGCCGTTGAAAATAGTGGCAGTCTCAGTTAAGCCTTAAGAGCACCTATGCATCAAAGGGGATTGCTCTTTAATTCTAAATAAATGACATAATTCTGGTATTTACATAAGGCCACAAAATTAGTAGCACAAGCTCCAAGCTGCAACTAGAAAAAAAGTTGGGTAAATTTGCAAAGTAAGTTGCCAATTTGGCAATCTAATTTTTGGTGACTTGTGCTAAGCAATTGTGTCACAAGTTGTAATGTTTTCACTACTGTTATTCAAATATGAAGTCAAATTTAGATAGAAATCTTCTTAAAATATTACTCAAGCTAAGTCATCATATTCTATTAAAAATTATCTCTTTTGGTATCCAAGAAAACCAAATTCAGCCACAAACACACACTTTGCTGTTATTGGCTCTGTGCATCATATAATATTCAAAGTGTCTTCTTTAATTTTTTTTCTGGCAAAAAAAATTCGGTGACCAATTTGTGGTTTTTGGTTTTTAAGTGACTTTGAAAACATTTCAGCTAAGAGTACTAATTATACAAAACACCCTAAAAACTAAAATCCATCCAAATTTGATATGGTAATGAACTGATGGATTGCAATTGCACCAAAAAACAAGGCAATAAAAAACTATCCTCTTTTATTTTACAGAGGAGTACAATAGCATAGTCAATTTCTGTTGTGTTGTAATAAGAATAGGATGTGTCATTGATCAAAATTTCAACAACAAAAAATCAGGGGGAAAAACAATTTTCAAAATATTGATTATTTTACTAACTTCACACTTTAACTCGTCTTGTTTTCCTCAAAAACCAAGCTTTTCTAATTGTTTTTCCAATTGTATCCATTTCAAACACAGGATGCTCTATACCCTTGACACTTTGCCAAGTGTCAGACTCTGGTGTGCTATGCACTGAGCAGTTTTAGTAGCCCAGTGTCCCAGTTCATGTAGAATTCAATTATATCATTGCTGCTACAGTTTGCAATAATAATTTTGTTCTTCTCCGAGAACTATGCCCACTGGGCGTTACTAAGTAACTTTGCTTCTAGAAATTAATATTCAATTGTTATTGTTAGTGGCTCAATATTTAAAGATCTCTCTTTACTCCCTCAAGCTTGAGAAGACTCTCAAATAATCAGTCCTTATTTCAAACATACCAACAAATACTTAACTTAGTTTTTGCATTTCAGTTAGTTGTTGCAAAGATGCACCTTAAGGCTCTTAAACTCAGTCTGGTTTTTCTCATGTTACCCTATCACAGAAACAGATTTCTGTTTCCACCATAGAATTTGCCTGAAATAATAACGTTATGAAATATATATTTGCATACAACACTATAACTTAGATCTAAAATGAAATCGAAGTGTAAAATGAATTTTATGTCTTCTAGCATAAGCACAGTGACTGCTTTTGGAAACAAGTGGGAAAAAAATTTCTTATCATGTAAAAGCAGTACTATCTGATATTTTTAACCCTCTAACTCCTAAGATCTGATTGTAAATTCTCCCCTCTAGCAGCCACACATTTCCTTGCAAATTAGATATGAGAAGTTGGTGCTAGATGAAGATGACAGCTTTTACCTGATAAGCTTGAATATTCGCATTACCTGTTTGCTGAATAATGTATGGTATTATAGGGAGAAGTTTCATGTTAATCACTTTTGGGAGTTAAAGGGTTAAGGTATTGACAATAACAGCAATAATGATGATAATTAATGATGACAGTAATAATAATAAGACTAAAATTTTACCTTAATATTTCATTTTGGCAAAATTTGCCCCTATTTAACATTAATTTCCTTCCACTTTCAAATTGCGTTTATCCTGTAATGACAAATTACGATAACTGTATTAGATTTTTGCCAGTCTAGTTAGATTGACATGATATTAATTACACTCCAATAAATTGGTTTTCCTTTCCTTATAAAATTAAAGAAACCTCTTGACCATCTTGAGACATCTCAAACACAGGACGCACTTTACCTTTGATACCTTGCCATGAGTCACTCTCTTTGGTGCGCTGGTTGTAGATTGTTAACTTTCTGTTATCGCAGTCCAGATAAAATTCAATGATGTCACCACTTTTACATTTTTTAATTGTACTTTTCTCAGTGTATAAGGGGTGGTACTTTTCTCCTGCCTCCCACATCCACTGGTCCTTACAAGGGCACCTCATTTCCTTGCTGACACCAACACCAAAGGAAAATCCATTAGAAACTTCACCAGATATTTTGGCTTTCCATGAATGCTTTCCAACTTTAAATGAAGAAGTACCAAAGACTGTGAGTCTTTCAGTCCAGTCTTCATCTGGGTCTGTGTCTTCATCAGTGTCTTCATCTGTACCTTCATCTGTACCATCATCTGCATATTTAATTTCTTTTACAACAGTTTCTTCATCTAGGTATTCATCTGATTCTTCATCTGTGTCTTCATAATCGTCTAGATCATTTTCCTCAAATGCCACATAAGTTGCCACCCTTGAATTTTTGTCCAACTGAATGAAGGGAGCTTCATGTTTTTCCGTGAAGAGTAGCCATCTTTTGATGGGCCAGATGCAAGGACTACCTTTAACATGACAACCATTCAATTTCACTGACAACTGGTACTGCACATCCTTTTGGTTTGGAGTAAAGTTGAAGCTGTAAGTTCCATTGCCAACATCTTTAGCTGGAAACTGAGCCGCATCATTAAATCTAGTTTTGCCTTTTGGTACACAAATTTTTATTTCACATTTGTCACCACCTTTTCTTCGTTTCTCTCCATTCTTCTCTTTCGCAGTAACTGTGAATTCAACTGGTTGCTTGATGATTGTATCATACATCACATCCTCTAAACCATGCCCCATAGTGACTGTTGATGTACCAGCGTCTGTACAGAGATTGGTGATGGTTCCATAGCTGGTTAACACTTGGTGAAGTTGTTCATCAGCATGAAACCTAAAGCCATCGTGTGCACATGGCTCTAGACGCCATATTTCAGAATTTAGTTCCTGTAATCGGTTGGAAATTTTTTTGCGCATGTTCAAAATTTCCACTTTGCTGCCATTTTCCAGAGCTTTCTCTGTGAATTCCACACTGCTTTGTACACTGCACAAGGCTGATTCTAGTTCCTCTTGCTGGACTTCTAGTGACTTCTGTTTGGCCTTTTTCAGTTCTTGCACACCATGAATTAATTCCTCACAGCGAGCATTCAGACAGGCTATTTGTTTCTGAAAAGTATTGGTCACTTCTTGAACAGTCTGTTCTGCATGCAATTCAACACTTCTCCTCATCTCTGAGATTCTATCGATTGCTTCCTTTAGTAACCCTGCTTTTCCTTTCGTCTGTAAAAGAATTTTCAACACACTTTCCTTTTTCTCTACAAAAGCATCTTTGACAAAAGTATACTTGTGTTTACGATGCTTCACAATAGTACAGTCTCTACAGATAGCTTCATCACATGTTTCACAAAACAGCTTCAACAACTCTCCTTCATGTTCCTTGCAGACACTGGGTTTTGTTAAAGCTACAGATCCCATATCTTTGGCTTCCTCAAGTGACACCAGACAGTGTGTCCTTGAGTTACGTCCTCGCTGATGTGCTTGGGTGCAAAACTCACAAAGAAAGTGGCTGCATGTGTTACATCTGTTGACAGGAGGGTCTCCACTATCACAAATATCACATTCCAGCTTACAACTTCCTGAATCTTCATGAAGTGAGACCAGGGACATTAAATTGTTGAGGAAGAAATTAACTGGCAGGGAATCAACTTTTCCCTCGGGAAGCTGGGTGAAATAAAACAGAAGCAAGAATGTGATGTCAAAATCTGCTGTTGAAATGTTTTTCTCAACTAATAAGTGTATATGTACAGAGACAGGGGTAAGGTTTGTACGAATTCTAAATCAAACTCCTTGTCTTTCTTATTACATCTTCTGGTCTCTAGCTGGTTCACAGAGCCAGTTCACAGGTCTTCATGCATGTCTCTAACATTCAGTTTGTTTTACAGTTCTTACCTCATTTACCAATGAAATCATTTGAACCATTAGACCAACGGTTGCGATTGAATAAAGTAGTTGTGCTCTATCAAAGTACACGCCAAGGGTACGCATATGACGCTGTAACTAGAAGCGACTGCATGGGTAACTTAATCTGATTAATTTTCTATCAGATAATTAAGGGATAGCGAAATGAAAATCTTGCTCAAATCTCTTGAAAATTGCATATTAGCAATAAGAGTTTGGGGGAAAATAGTTTCTAAGTCTCCCTTTTATTCAAAAGCGTCGTTGAAACCCCTTTATTTTTCGTTAAATAGAGATACATTTCAGTAACGCGATGGCGGCCGAAAAGCGAATTCGAGCATCCTCTGAAAAATCACATTTTCTGTACAAAATTTGCGAAAACGCAGCTACATCATGCCTTAACTTAATTTTTGTTTCACAAATCCTTTAATCTTCAAAGAATACTTGTGTAGCGTAAATTCAAACCTATCCTTTCACTACTCCAATGTGCACATGTACGTACAGTTCTACAAATACCCTGTAGCGGTGTGGCCGAACACTCAACGGTTTCACATCACGATAGCAAGGAATGATACATCACATTCATAAACTAACCTTTACACTAATTCGACAAGAAGGACAAATCAACTTCCAAGCGTTTCTTTTTCTATCGACCAGCCCTTCCAGACATATTTTGCAGAAGGAATGAAGACACGGAAGAACTTTGGGATCTTTGAACTGCTCCAAGCACACAGCGCATTCCAACTCCTTCTCTAAATTTTTGGCCAACGTTAGAGCTTTAGCCATCTTTGGTAAATCACCTTCCTCAC
The DNA here is from genome assembly GCF_964200805.1 of Pocillopora damicornis. Taxonomy (NCBI): domain Eukaryota; kingdom Metazoa; phylum Cnidaria; class Anthozoa; order Scleractinia; family Pocilloporidae; genus Pocillopora; species Pocillopora damicornis. The sequence goes on along the minus strand of NC_142675.1, from coordinate 16,364,410 downwards.
GAGAAAAAAGGTGAAATAATCGCACAAGACAGCTCGACGCCCGAATGGAAAATATGAGCTTGTTAGGGTTTCTTGGAAATCGACGTTCTGGAAAGTCACGTGATAATTATGATGTCGATATCATGTTCTGCCCTTTTTTAACGTAGGTACGCAATGCGTACAAGTATATTCAACTAGTTGCATTTCGGAAGGGTTAGAAACTGTGGTTTTTTAATCACGTTAAAAAAAGACTTGATTGAATTGCTTTTTCAGCCGGAATTATAAGGGGCTAAAGATTTTCTGGCTACCTATGATCAACACTGGCTAAAACCCTTTTGGAACACCAAAAAAGAATCTTGCATGATTGATTAGTACAAAATAAGCCAATCAGCTACCTTTTAGCTTGTTGAGTTGGCTTTTCATACCCAAGAAGTTAAAACTGTCCAATCATCAAACCGTATCGTGACAGCTAATCAAACACAAACTCGTGAAGTATACAGGTTAACTTGATGGGTTTGAAATATACTGAGGCAGTCTGACTTTTCATTATAGAAGTTTGCAGAAGGTCAATTAGTACTAAGGGCCTTTAGCAGTGAGCAACGCGGAGAAGGACGTCGATAAAAAATTGAATTTGTTTTTAAAACTATGATTTTGCAAATGGCTGGATGCGTTCACAGTTTCTGAAGACGCCACAATTAAACTTCAGCTTAATCTATGTGAGCCTTATTGAGTTTCATATGGAAACTTCGATAATTCTCCGCTGAGGTTTCCGTTCACAGACCACGCAAATGTTTTTGATTTCACGCTGTCGTTTTTCAGAAGACGGCTGAGAAATGTATAAAGTTTTAAAATACACGTTCTGAGCTGTTATCCTGCCCATTAGAGCTTCTGTTTCGCACGTCCTCATTCATCATCACTGTCGCGTTTTGCGTTAAGGTCCCTCGAATAGTTACATTGGAAAACAAACTTAGCCGTGGTTACTTTGCTATCAAAGCAAAAAAATACTTATTTTCAAAAGAAATTGGTGTTTTGGCGCATTCTCCCGGGGCGCGAAATTAAATTCGGTCACAATGACCTAAAACAATGTATGTATTTGCGCGCTCAAAGTTACAATTACTAAATTTAAAGTAGTTGCTTTTAAAATCCCTTGATGGAAAACTTCAGAGTAACGAGATAGATTCATAAACCAAAATTGACAGACCACGTTATCATTTTTTCTTACCACAGTAGATGAATTTGTCATCGGACATAGCGAACTCGACACTACGTTCGAGTTGGCTACATGTTCGCTACTAACATGCCGAATTCGCTGTCTCTGTTAATTTACAGTTTTAATTTCTCTTTTAACCATAAACCACAAGCAATAACTGTAATTTATACTCCCAACTGCGTGATTGCCGTTTTTAGGAGGCGGTTAAACTGATCATATGCAAATTGCCGTCTAGTTTGCTTTTAATTGCCTCGTTAATTTTTGTGATTGTTGCGAGGTTGGATTTCACAGGTAAACCTGATTGTAGGGTGGAACGTATTGGCGACGTCAACAAAATTGTAAGCTTCTTTCATAGAAATGTTCCTCAAGAAATCTATTCCAGACCAAAGGTTAGAGGGGCTAGCCATTAACAGTCGTTTTTCTAGATCTGCCATAAAATGGCAGAGAAAGCAACTAATAAGTATCAATCTGCATCATTTAGAACAAGAAAAACCTGAACTAGCGTTAAGTTGACGTGATGTTTATTTAATATGTTCCAGTTTTCAGTTGCCTCGATTCAATTCGACGCTTGAACATATGGTTTCAATTTAAAAATAAAAAACTTAGTACACAAGTGTTACATGCTAATCTAATACGCTTAACACAAAATTCTAACTAATCTCAGTTTTTCCTCTTTTCTGTTGTAGGTCCAGGAACTCGGTCTCTAACAAGCATACAAAAACGACCGCGGCACGCATCGCCTTATCAGGAAACTTTTAGCCCTACCTTTTCTACCAGCTGAAGAAATTCCAACCACCTTCCACCGACTAGAAACTTAAGCAGTAATAGAACCCTTACAAGCCTTCACCCAGTATATTAACAACACCTGGATTAGAAGCACCATGTGGCTCCCGTCCTCCTGGAGCGTATTCCAACAGTCCGTGAGAAAAAAAATTACACAGAAGGGTGGTAACATGGCCTAAATCGTCGAGTACAAGAAAAATCACAGATCCCGTAATACCTACTCGTCGAGTTACTCTTAAAGGAAGCGAAACTGGCATCCCTTCAGATCCGCCTTGTATCGTAGAGGAAGTGGAAGAGGATCCAGCGTTGACAGTACCTTAACATACAAGCCCATCTGTTCGATGCGTGGGAGAAGTTTGAGACAGGAGACATTTCAGCAAACCGTCTTCTCAAGAAACCATCACACATCATCGCTTCGCGATTTTGAACTGGATAAAGGGAAACTGTTAGCTATTACAAATCACATATATCCTAAATGAAAAAATTTAGGTTATTTAAGGATTGTTGTTATCAAATGTACATGTACATAACCTAGATTCAATCAGCTTACTTCAAGGCCATTTTCGGGTTTTTCTACGATCGAGGTTTGAATGCGTCTTCAAGTTAAGTAGGATTTAGGATTTTATATGATAATAATTGTAATCAAATTAAAATTGTAGATGATAATTGTAATCAAAGTTACAATTAGTTAATAAGCTTTTCAAGCGCTGTGTGTAGTAGCCTAGATTTGGTACCTCTAGATTCAATTCGTTTGCATTACTCTTAATAGAAATCTTTTAGCGTGCATATAGACTGAAATTTATATAGTTTAATGATAAAGAAAGTACTGTAAAATGATTAATTTTGAGTCTTTTTTACTAGTTTTGTGCTTTCTCTCTCTTGATAATGCCGCTGTTCCGTTGGGTCGGGCTCGATGTCAATCACGGTAATATGCTATAAAATGGCGCCCATTTCAGGTTGAGTAAGGCAGATTTCTTTAAAACAAGATATTCGTTCTAAAAGATCGTCGAAGTAGAATGATAGAATGGTAGGATGAAGTAAGTAGTTTATTCGACATGTAAGTTGCGAACGCGAACGTAGCGTACTCGACAAGTAGCGAAACCGGCTGTTAGTAGTACTGCCTATCATCCAGTCAAATACCAATTCCCAACAAAGTTTTTTACTTCTATTTAACGTCCATCGAGGCGCAAAATAATTTATTAGCAAGGAAACTTTTTTTTCCTCAGGCTGAAAAGAACCCCATAACACAAGTCGATTGCGTGATAGGTCATGAATGAAGTTGTCAGTGTCCCGCGAGCTGTAACAGTTAGAATTCTCCAGCGAACAAACCACGGTCTGAACGGCCTGCTTGTTTGCACCGTCTGTATTCGGCAATTTGCGGTCGCGTCTAAGTATTAACGTGTGAAGCATGTACTTGAGAAGCCGATTTGAATTCTTGTGTACCCAAAGACCACATAGCTAAAAAGGTCTACTCTGAAGTCTTAGAAATTGTGGGTATTTGCTCAAGTAAAAAAAGGTTAAGCTGCTTAGCTTCATGCAATTGAAAGTAATTGTGAAAACGAATTCCTCGAAAAAAAGCTATCCGCCGACTGCCAGGTAACAGCTTTAAGCAGACCTTTAAGCCAACAGGCAGCAGACAGTCGGTAATCTGTCAGCAGGCTTGTTAAAAAGATATGAAGTAGAAGGAGAATGTAAGAAAGTAGGCGGCACTGGGGGCTGAAGGCTCCCACGCTAGGCAGGGGGTCTGAGGCCGCCGAGTCCCCCAGCGGGGTACAGGGGCAGCACCCCGTTGGGGGTCCAGGGGGCAAAGCCCCCTGAAGCAAAACGAATGTAGGGTTTTTCCACCAGCTGAAATTGCCTCTCCTTGAAGCAATTTTTATATGTTTGCACTATTCTAACTGGCAACAGTTAACATTCCTTTTACCTCTCTAAGAAGATCTAATCATTTTTATTAGTGAGTTAAAAAAAAACAATTTAGTAGTCACTTCTCACATGTGAGCATCTGTCATCATATTTTAGCAACATTAAGATTGGTTTACATGAGTTTGCATTTGATGTTCCTCTTCACAATCACAGAATTATTTATCATTTACTTGGTTTCCAAAATCAATAACATCACAACACTTAATTTCTAGATGGAATTTTTAAAACTTCGCCATTTCGTATGGTGGATTTGTGAAAAAACTTTGCCATTTCCTATTAAGTCACTTAGGACTGTCAACACTGTCATTCTGAGATGAATTTTGAAGGGGGTGATCTTCATCACTAAAACTCCATATCTGTGTCACTGTCACTTTCAAAAGCCGAGTCATAATAAACGTCAGGGAGGCCAATGGCTGTTGTATCAGCTTCTGCCTCTTCATTCTCAGCAATCACATTGACATCCTCATCCTCAGCCTCCTCGCATCCAGGTTCAACTTCCAAGACACTGTCTGTCTGAAGCTTCAGCGGCTTCCAGATTGGCTTCAGGCAGTGATCTCACAGTTGAGGTCTTCTTTAGTTTCTTTCTTGGCTTCTTTTTTTAACCAATTATCAACTGAAGATTTGACGACATCACTGGACTGGGCACTATCTGGGGCATTGATGGCAACTTGCATTAACGAATTCAACATCTCATTACTGAGACGGTTGCGAAACTATCTTTGTAATGTTTATAACACTCCCTCCTCTCTCTGGCCAAGCGTTGCTGCAAGGTTGTGAAAGCCCGACTTCAGCCACATACAGCAATTCTTCAGAGATTGAGGGGTGGAATATGCCCTCATTTTTAAGCAGGAAAGACATGAAGAATGTGCTGCTGTGACTTCCTATCGGCAAGCCTTTTAACTGCTCAGCAGACAGAAAAAACTTAACATGGAACCACTGACAGAGTAACTTGGTCTTCTTGTCTTCACTGCCAGGGAAAAAGTGATTGGCCAGTACTGTAATCTCAGCTTCTCCATACTCTTTGAAACTTTCCTCATTACTGGAGGGAAGAAGGTGAGGATCAAAGATAGCAAAAGCTTCAATGACCTTTGGATAGCTTCCAAGGCGATCCGTGATGTTGGAAGTTAGAGCATCCACATAGTTGATCAGAAGGGCTTCTAACTCCTTTCCACTATCTCTGCCAAATTTCAGGTCACTTGAGATGTTGGTGAAAGAGTCCATGTCAGACTGCAATTTCTCCAAAGGTATTTTGGTTTTCCTTTAATTCTCTAAGTGCCGAAACAGCTCAATTGACTACCGGTCGTATCATGGAGAAGTGAAAATTACCAGCTTGAAATTGTTTTGATAGAGAGGAAAGGACTGGTGGGATGGCATGGAGGATGTAAAGAGTACCAATAAATTTAACCTTCTTCAGTCTGCTGATCAATCCAATAGCTGTTGCATCATCGATCTCCTGCAAGGACCAAACAATGGCTTCATAGCTTTGCAATGCTGCAGTGACCGATGCATCAAACCTTAGCCACCTTGTCTGGCATGCTTTCTTTAAACACTTCGCTAACAGCTTCTTTGTCTTCTCTGTGTGGTTCAAATTAAGCTTCTTAAGTTGAATCTAACACTTTAGGAAACAAGCTGTTTTCTTTGGTGAGTTGTGAAAGTAATACCATAGCTGCCTCAGGATATCTTCCACCTCTTTAATAAACTGGAGCTCTTTGTTACAAAAATTCTCCTTATTAGCACCTTAGAAAATGTATGGAGGACAGTATTGAGAATAAGGATACTGAAGTTGGGGTGTAAAGGGTTACTCTAGTAAGAAAGTGACATCATGTGCTGACCAGTTTTAAATTGAAAAGTGTAAACCTCACTTATCTTGAATGGAGAATGGAAACTGACTTTGTCATGCATACTTAAAGCCTTTTGGATTAATTTGGTCAATTATATAATTCCTATACCCTCTAAGGACACAAACTATAGATGGTTAAGCACAACACCAAAAATGAGAACTTTCCTGTCATACTTCATATTTTTCCTTTAGTTTTGTTACAAATAAACACTGCATGATCTAGAAACTCCTCATTAACTTTATTAATGTTGAAATTACACCCTATTACAGACTGAGGCACTTTAAGTTCTGACTATAATACAAACTGCCAAAACTATCTATTGTAAGTGATGAATTCTACCAAAACCACTTATTTACTAACAGACTAAGACCAAAATAGGGCCAAAGTTTAGGTTTATCAAAATTCTTTGCAGTTTTAGTTTCATTCTTGGCTTTCCTAATTTAAAAAAAGTTCACACATGAATTCAATATTTCTGCGTCATATAAAAATGTAGATACTCAAAGTTAGAAACTTGGAGAACATCAATTATCTCCTAACCTTATTCTTGTTTTCCTCAAACCCCAGGAAACCTGTTGATTGCCAATATCCATTTAAAAAATTGCACTCTACACTACTTTGCACACTTCCTAAGACAGCTTCCAGTTATTCTCGTTGAATTTCCAAAGACTTCTGTTTCACTTTTTTATAGTTCTTCAACATCATGAATCAATTCCTCACAGCAAGCATTCAGACGAGCTGATAATTTCTGAAAACAATTAAGCACTTCTTGAACAGTTTGTTCTGCATTTGAATCAACACTTCTTCTCATCTCTAAGACACCATCTATTGCTTTCTTCAGCGACCCTGCTTGTCCCTTTGTCTTTGAAAGAATCTCCACCACGCTTTTCTTATTCTTTGCAAAAGTATCTTTTACAAAAGTGTAATGGTGCTCTCAATGCTTCACAATAATACAGTCTCTACAGATGGCCTCATTGCATGTCTCACAAAACAGCTTCAACAACTCTCCATCATGTTCCTTACAACGACTGAGTTTTTTGCAGCCACAGATCCCATCTTTTTGGCTCCTTCAATTGACACCATGCCATGTGAGCTTGTGCCACGCCCTCTCCGATGGGCTTGAGTGCAAAACTCAAAGAGGAAATGGCAGCATGTGTTACATCTGTTCACAGGCGGATCGCCACTCTCACGGTTATCACATTCCAATTCACTACTTCCTGAATCTCCATGAAGGGCAACCATAGATAATAGATTGTTTAGGAAGAAATTAACTGGCAGAGAATCAACTTCACCATCTGGAATCTGTGTAACAAAAAAAGAGATACTATTTGGAAAATTTAAATCAATTCACTTTTCTCCTCATTATTTTGTCCAATCTCAGTCACAGATGGTAGCCTGTTTAATGGTTTCCAGGCTCATATGTGGCAATCAGATTACACATTCTTTAACTAACAAAACAAATTTACATAATTAAGGCGAGAAGTGGACAAAAATTACTTAATTATGTTAATAATTAAAAGGGAAATAGCGGAGCTTGAATTTCTCTTCTTGTCCATTAAAGAGCGGTGGTAGCATTTAAGAGGTAAAAGGATTTAGAACATCCGACCACCGGTTCTTATCACGGGCTTTCAAGTCTGAAGGTTTCCTGCTTGCTTAAAATGTTATGTTGGCTTTTTCGTAAAAGGAATGTATATTTAAGTCACGCCTTGGTGGCCAGGAGATGAATTTTAATAACGATTAGTATCTTCTGAAAACCACATTTTAAACGAAAAAATTGAGAAAAGGCTGCCACGCCATGCAATACAACGTCACTGATGTTTCACCACACTTGTGTGATATGAATTCAAAACCACATTCACCAGCCCTTTCCCTACTGTAAGCCGATAGAGGCGTCATTTGTCCCTCAATTTTGTCACACTAGTTTACTAAGTCCCACATCACGACAATCAATAGTAATTTATTTTCACAAACTAACATCTACGCTAATTTATTTTCACAAACTAACCTCTACTCTAATGCGACAAGAAGGGCAATTCAACTTCTAGGCGTTTCCTTTTCTATTGACCAGCGTTTCTACAGAAGGAATGAAGACATGGAAGAACTTTGGGATCTCTGAACTGATCCAAGCACACAGCGCATTCCAACGCCTTCTCTAAATTTTCGGCCAACGTTAAAGCTTCAGCATCTTTGGTAACTATCTCCTTCCTGACAAGAAAAAGAGTGAAATAATCGTACAAGTAAGCTCGACGAACTAATGGAAATTATAACATCTTAGAGTTTCTTGGAAATCGATGTGGAAAGTCACGTGATAATGATATTGTCGAAAGATCATTCCAGCCTTCATCAACGTAGGTACGCAATGCGTACAAGTATGTCTAATTAGTTGCAGTTTAGCACGCTTGGAAAATGTGGGTTTTTTATCAAGTTAAAAAATAATATTAAATCCTTTTTTTTCAGTCGGAGTCAGAAAAGAAAGGCTAAAGATTTTTCTGGCTACCTTTGACCTTAAATTGACGACCTCCCAAGGAGATTAACTCGATGACATCAGACAACGCTGCACCTTTGCCAACCAGCTGAATGATTATTTTCATGAACTTTGTACGGAACTGAATTAAATTGCATCAGTAGATGTGGTTGTCGGCAGCGAAATCGAAGTACCTGAGATTCCTAAGAGGCTTGTTTGGAAAAGTCTTAGCAACATCACACGAACGGCTACGGGTCCTGATGGCATCCCGTTTTGGCTTTGGAAGGAACAGGCTGAGATTTTAACACCAATTCTCAGTCATATTTGAAATTTGCCTCTGCGCACGCACACCTGGCCTATGTCATGGACAAAATCGAATATCGATCCGATACTCAAGGTTAACATACCCAAAGAAAAGTCTGACTACTGTGGTATAAATTTCACTCCGGTTATAGCCAGGGTGTTCGAGAAAGCTGTTTATAACACCTTTGTGAAGGAGGCTGTGGAAGAAAACCTTAGCAACCCTCAGTTTGCTCATCGTGAAAGTGGAAATTGCACTGGTGCACTGTTAGCGATCAAGCACTTTATCAACAAACACTTAGCTAATCCAGACTGTGAGGCAGTACGGGTATTCGCAATGGACTTCAGCAAAGCGTTCGACTTAGTTAGGCACGAGCTGCTATCTATTAAACTAAAGTTGCTGCCCCTGAATGCCTATATCATCTACTGGTATCACAGTTTTCTTTATAACAGACAACAACGTATAGTCAACAACAACTACCTCCACAAATGGAGAGGAGTAAATAAGGGGGGGGGGGGGTGTGAGCGGCCCCTACTTATTTAACGTGTTGTTGACCTTGATATTAAGCTAGGTTCCACTCCCGCCCTTTTTAAGTATGCAGATGACTCAACCATTGTCGCACCAGCGTAGAAAGGGGGCACCCTTACCAAAAAAGATAGCCTTGAAGTATACTTTAAGTATACTACAAGTATACTGCGTCAATAGTGGTTATACTGCAATCATACTTCAATAATACTTCAATAGTACTGCACTTACTTAAGTACATCTGCAGTACCATTTTTGAAGTACACTTTAAGTATACTGCTCAAGTGAAAATCGTTTTCTTTGTTGTTGATGTAGGGTACAAGTATACTTTAAGTATGCTGCTCGAGTGAAAATCATTTTCTTTGTTGTTGATGTAGGGTACAAGTACACTTTAAGTATACTGCTCAAGTGAAAATCATTTTCTTTGTTGTTGATGTGGGGTACAAGTATACTTTAAATGTTTGACACAAATGTAAATCAAGTTCAGGTCTGATTAAGTGGGAAATAACTCTACTGAAAAGGTACTGATGCTTTAGTTGATAAAGATCATAATTACTTTAATGTCTCACACAAATGAGAGTAGTAAGAAATAACTATACTAAAAAGGTACTAATTAGGCTTCAGTCGATAAGATCATATACATTTACACAATCAGATTGGCTGGTTTACAGGTATACTGTATTACAAACCAGAAAAAGCCTGCACAGCAAAGTTATCTTCTCAGAAGAATTATATTACACTGTATACTAGCTTTCAACTTTGAGAATACCATCCACACACACAGGTCTGCACGGCTCATTAACATACATATTCTTTGAAGTCATTGTAACTGCAAAGCTTGGCACTAACAGAAGCCAACAAGCCACAGACTAGTAAAAATTCAGTTTTGGCTAGTGGTTTTCAATTATTTCCCACTAGACACTGGCTAGTAAACAAACTAAATTTGACCAAACTAGTTTCTGTCTTTCTTCAAAGAAGACAAGCACAAACACTTTTCTCATAATGTCTTTGTGGATCTATCATGTCACTAGGCACGTGATGTTCAGCACCATTGCAAATTTACATCTGTATTAAAAAAAAGTCTGTTTACTTTTCACTGTGTGGCCCCTCAACAGGTAACTGAACATGTTATTATGTTGAAAGAAATATTTGACAGACAAGACAGCGTTTTCTGAAAGCGCACATCAATTTTCTTGTGAAATATGTAGAACAAAACATGAACTTCCAAATAAAATCATGCACAAATTCGTGCAGCACTGTAAAGGGATAACATTTCATTAACTGTGAAAACACATGTCATCGTATGCTTACTGACAAAGTTTACAACTACAGAAATAATTAGATAAGAAGGATTGATCTCCTTTGACATTTAAATCAGGCATTTATTGCCATCAAATTTCACCAACAAAGGTTTCCAGGATTTGTTGCTTTGCTTTTGAAACATTTCTATGGTGCCTGCCTGTGAAGAAGTCTCAACAGTTTTTACAATGTCTCCAGGTCTCAATATTTTTCCAAGAACATCTCAAAGAAAAACAGAGTCCTGAAAGTCTTTGTGGGAAAATTGCTAGATTTTTCTTTTTTTTTTTTAAGATTCAGTGTCATAAAAACCAAAATTTAAGCAAAAAAAGCAAATCTTAAACAGTGAAGGAAATTGTTGCATCAAAAAGCCTAAAAGAGCCATAAGGAAGCATAAGGAGAATGCCACAGGCTTTGAAAAGACAGGCTTACCATTGATGCATATTTTAGGTATGCATATCACCCAATAGTTGAGCTTACAGTATTGCAAAATGAATGCAATCCAAGATGAATTTTGACACAATTTAAAATTGCACTCTTCTTAAAATGTGTTTTTGGTTTCAAATAGGAATAATTTTATCTCCTCAAATAAATTCTGAGCCCTCTAAAGTAATAGAGAAACCTGGTCTCCATGGCTCCTCATGTGAAACACTGGACAAGTATCTCCATTAATGCCATGCCAAATGTCTGACTCTTTGGTGCGTTGATTGAACATTATCAATGTTCCCTCGTTACAGTCCACGTACATTTCTACAATGTCATTGCTCTCAAAGTCTGTAACAGAACTGTTCTTAACATGCATGTTACTTGAGAGCAAAAGGTGCTTCATTTGTATGGATTTCCACACCCACCATGTGATCCTCTGCAGGTGCTGATGACCCCAAAGCTAAAACCTTCATGGATATTGCCAATTAATTTAGCTTTGCATGAATGTTTACCATTGTAGAATGAAGTAGAACTCACTACGTAGTCCCAACTGTTTGCACCAAAGGGCTAACCAGTGCCTCCCTTGCTGTGTGAGGTTTTAGATTTTCAGAAAATTCCATTTGAAAGTGAGTTTGCAGCACTAGTTCACTGGCACTGCTAAATGGTGAATTTGAAGCAGTAAATAGCAGAGGTTACAGCTGACAGTAGATTGAACTGGGCAGTCAATTTTTCTTCAGACTACAGCACTTCACCTTCAGAGCATCCTGAAATGCGCAGAAGACACCATTTTTCTATGGACCAAGTAAACAGACCTCCACCCACATCATGTCCCAACAGCTTCACAACCATTTTATACTGACCCTCTTCTTCAAAGTGTATGAGAAAACATAAGTACCATCTTCCCAGTCTTTCACCTCCAGTGATTTAAAACCAGCACCACTGTCACAAGAAGCTGTGAAAGGATCACCTCCTTCTACTCTCTTCTTTCCATTCTATTCCCTGACAATTATGGTGAACTGAACAGGTGAAACTTCGTCTCAACTATAAAGTTGATGACATTATCAGTACGGGATACTAAGTACCAAGTAATAGAATTCAGTTCCTGTAATCTGTTAGATGTTTGTTGTGCAAGTTCAAAATTTCCACCTCACTACCCTGTTTGATAGTCTTCTCTGTGAACCCTACACTTCTTTGCACAATATCCAGGGCCAATTCCAATTCTTCTTGCTGAATTTGCAAAGTGTTCAGTTTTGCCTTCTTTAGCTCTTGTACCCCACTTACTAATTCCTCACTGCAAGTATTAAGACTAACAGTCAAGTCCTGAAATTGCTGTTGAATCTCTTCCACAGTTCTTTTTTGCTTGAGACTCAATGCTTCTCTTCATCGCTGAAATACCACCCAGGGCATTCTTGTGGGTGGATGATCGAGTTTTTATCTTTGAAAGAATTTAAGTACATTTAAACACATTTAATTGAACTGTTCATTCACCAAGTCAGGCACAAATGGGAATATGACTGGCAATTCAAATCAAGAAAAACATTTACTTAGCGTATAAATATAACTCGCTGAACATTTTGTTGATGACAACTTTACACAAGTGTGCACTTTTACCTTGGACACTTCCAGGATTAATGATCACTTGACATAACCCAAATATCTGCCTATTCTCGCTAGAGTAAGTTATTTAGATTAAGAGCTCTACACTTAAAACTGACTTGAAAAGATAAATTTCTTAAGTCATTCACATAACAACTCATCTCTGTTATCAGAAGGAAAAAGTTCTTCACGTGGAGGACAACTTACAGCCTTGGTTCGAATATCAAAAAGTAAATTTTTGAAAATTTTATCTCCTTCATTTTTTTTTAAATAAAGGCAAATAATCAAACAAACTAAAATAGCCTAGAGATCAAATCCTGCAAAAATTAAATGAACAAAATGGATATGACATCAATTACAGTTGGCCGTGAAATGAGCAAGGTTTCAACTTTAAACTTTCGCCGGAATCAAGTTAAGATGGCGAACGGAGCGAATGGAAACAATTCTAACCCTTGCAAACTGAATTCCCAGTTTTCTGGGAATTTCTGGGAATTCCTAGGAATTCCTAGGAATTCCTAGGAATTCTCAAAAATTCCCAACTATGCAAATTAACTCTGATTTAAAAAGCTTGGAATAACTGGGAATTTCTGAGAAAGGAAGACTCCAGTTTTGTGAGGACTTGGAATCCCTAGGAATTCCTAGGAATTCTCAGCTTTACAAACTACCTATAATTTAAGAAGTGTGGAACTCTTGGGAATTTCTGGGAATTTAATTTGAGGCAATTTTAATACCCTGAGGTCCACATAAATTCTAAGAAATTCTCAATACCTTGAATGTGAACGTTTTAAGAAAAAGAGTAATTTCAGAGGCTTAAAACTTTGGCTCAATAAAAGGTATGCTATACAAAACTTACCAAGAGATATACATACATGTACATGTTTATAACTTAAAGATCATGAAATTTATTACTCAAACTAAGTTTTAGTAAATCTTTACATTAATATGGATTTTCTCATGAACCAGCTATCAGTTATGTTAAATGGAAATTGCCAACTTCCACAATAATTAACAATAATTACATTGTTATCTTACTTCCCTAACCTACATTACTGGTTGCCTTTGTTAGAAAACCTTGGAACAGTCAAGCTCAGTTGCCTCAAACGCTGTCAGAGACTTTTTGTTGACAATACTTTTAGTAGAAATTTCATGCCTTAGACAAACAAATTCAACACCTAATTAATCTTTCTTTTTTCATGATTGTTGTTGCTGCTTTTTTTTTCAGTTTTTTGCTCTATTTTCATGACTAATTGCTGTAATTTGTTTTGCTGTTTTTATTCTTACAAAACATTTTTGTAAGAATTCCAATACTTGTGGATTATCCACACACTTTGCAAACATTTGGCATGCAGACAAGACAGAGGTAGTCAATGTTCCCTTAGAGGAAAAACACCTTTTATATGACGTCTTCAATTTACTTTATTTGAAACTCTGATCTGAAAATATTTGTCAACAAGACTTGTTAGTAGTGAGAAGTACCAACCAAGTTTCCTTTCATAACTTAATTTCTTAACTGTCCCAATCACTGGATCTCCCAAAAAATATGACATCTTTTTATTTTTGGTGTAAATTACAAGTCCTTCTTTATATAAAAATGAAAAGTGCTAGTCACACTTCAATAATAACAGCTCTTAAGTTTACTTGTTGTTCTTCTCTGTCTGTCAGCTATCAACAAAATTGTTTTATACTTCGGGCAGTGCATAACTATTTGTGGACCAGAGTTCCGACACACCTCTGTAATCGCATATAGCTACTTCTGTCTCTTGTACAAATGTTTCTCCTTTGTAAGACGCACTCTACTCTGTTGTCGATACTGCTTTAAGTTCAGTGGAAACGACTGACTGAGGAATCGAGATGGCGGTGTTGGAACGTAATGCTGAACGCTTGCTACGGTCAAGCTTTGTAGATTTAGGTACTGGTACACTGGGATCATCTATGTATCTCTTATACTTCCGGCTGTGGTATCCTTCTTTTATAAATATGAGGGTAAAAGACGATTTGTAGTCGCATTCAAAACTGTGATTGGCTTGTGTTATTTCTCACCTTTGCCATTAACACAACTCAAGTGAGTTTCGAGTCTTTGTTTCCTCGACAACTTTCGGCCACAAATCGTGCATTTGTAATACGATCGATTCTTGTCGATTATTTCTACATAGAGTGAGCTCACATCTTTATTTATATCACCAAGCTATCCATCTTCTAGAAGCAGAGAACCGGTCGGAGAAGTCAGAATAAAGTTGGGCGCTTCTCTTAACACTGCAATCGGCAAGCCAGCGGATTCACTTTGCTAGCCAATGACAAGTCCTAAAAGATCCACGTGATCATGCCCGTGATCGGAAACAAAGAAGACTCCATTTGGCGCTCATCTCTGAATGTACTTTTCATCGGTTGATCGTTTTTCTTAACTGTTTTGCTTAATATAACATTTCTAAAGATAGCTTTTATTGTGGTTCAATGGGAAAACGAGAATAGCGTGAGTGTTGTAAAAGAAAAGAAAGTCATTGGCGCCTTGGAGTTAAAAGAAGGGACAACAGTTGACATATTGACTGGTACAAACAAGGGTCAAGTGGCCATCTGTAAAGCTACGATTTTGAAAGTTTGTGGTGAGTAAAAATTGCGATATTCGTTACGTGATCAAAATCTTATAAAAGAATAGATGTAGCGGGTTGAATTAAGCTTACATAACGCTCGGCGCAACTGAAACTAGACTAATTCTGAGAATCGAATCGGTCACTTGCATGCCGCAGTTTCTTAAGCTTATGCTTTACAATGAAATAAACCTATCAGTAAGGTTTCAAGATTCCTCTAGTCACGTTTGGGAACATTCAAGATTCATAATAGGAACTGTTATTAAACAAACCTTAGTACATAAAGAAGCCCTCCTTGGTAAAAACAAAATAATGTATTCAGCCCTTTTTTAGTAAAATCCATGAGAGAGATGTACTAACTCCAATATAAAAGTCACTCAATATAACAGAGATTTCTCAATTTGAGAATCCAATGAATGCCCTTTTCCTCATAGCCATCTTAAAAGCCTGGTCTGAGCTTTAAATATACATATTTTAATATATTATTTTTTTTCAAGTTCAGATGTCAAGGAATCCAGATACAAAATGGTCAAGGTTCTTGTTGACAACCTCATTCAAGGCCAACTCATTGTGGGCCCAGGAAAAAAAATACAAACAGTACAAACAGCAGCTAAGTTTGCAGTTTAGGATAACTTCATTCTAATTTATTGTTACAGTTACAACAAGATTTTAATCAAAAAATCAATTTTATTTGTCTGTAATTAGCCCCTTCACTCCCAAGAGTGCTTGGTTTTCAAATATAACTTAAGATATTGTATTTTATGGAAAAGAATCAACAGATTTTATTCACAATTTGTGTCAAACCAAATTTAATGATTGATTAGAACTATTTTATATGAATAGCTGTAATTGAGGATTAATCCGTATGAAGTTTTCAAGAAAAGAAAAATAAATCAAATTCCATCCTAATATTACCACACATTGATGTTAATAATTAATCAAAAATATTTTACATGTAAGCCTTCATTAAGCTTCTAAATAAATTTCATTGAATACTTGAATTTTAGCTGGGTTTTTTTAATTGAAAGTATTTATTTTATATCATTAGCCTCATATTTTTGCTTAAAATTCCCAGTAATTCTTAAACATTCCTAAAAATTCCCAAAAATTCCCAGAAATTCCCAGAAATTCCTAGGAACTTTTTAGATTTACAGCTTTTCAGGGAAAGTCATTGATTCTCTGAGTTGGAATTCCTAGGAATTCCTAGGAATTCCAAGTCCTGTTGGCTATAAACTTGGAATTTCTGGGAATTTCTGGGAATTTCTAGGAATTTCTAGGTTTTTAGAACCAGAGTTGTTATGGTTGGGAATTCCTAGGAATTCCCAGTCCGAATTTACCGTGAAAATTCACACCTTTATTCCTAGGAATAAATTCCTAGGAATTCCAAAAGCCATTTTGCAAGGGTGATCCTGGAGATGAATCAAACACAATTGCTTACCTCAAAGGTGCCAGGGCTATTATAAAACAGACACTTCAGCTGTATTCTCTTGATGAGCTCAGCATCAGTTTCAATGGTCACAAGAACTGCACTGGGCTGCTCTGCCTTTCGCATGCTGCAATGAATAAATTATCACTACCTGCCCAAGGGCTAAAGGCCTTATACTTTCTCTACAAGTCACAATTTCCACAAGCAGAAGAGTTCATCTCAGAAACCACCAGAAGGTACAACTTGAATCTCATAACAGGAAACATTAGAACAGGTATGAGGACATTGAAAGAAACTCAACCTAGAGTCAAGGGTACACATCACTAGGAAGCACCCACAATACTAAACCTAAGCCTCCCTTAAAATGTAGTGATGGTGGTAACAAGTATAAACCAGCCTACATGTTGGAGGATGGGAATCTAGAGAGGGCAGGGAGAATCTGATTGACCTTTTTGTTAATTAAAGAGCATTGTTAGATTAAATTATGCCCCAGATTTCTCATTTTTAGAACAATCAACAGTTGGACAAAGACTGAGCTGTGCTGTAGATTAAGACTGAAGAGGGTTATTTCACCAAAATACTTGTAAAATTAAATAAATAGTCAAATTGATAAGTGTGCTCTTTGTTTTTGTTTATTTTACATTACACTCATTTCTAAATTTAAGCAATAACTCTTCCCTAAAAATGCATAGCAACTAAGACATCACACTACCAAACCTTATAATTGCATAACTCAATATCCTGCATCAGTATGAATTCAACCTCTATTTCTGAATTGTCTTCTGAATTTTTTCACCTTTCATCTGAGATATTTGCAGAAAATCATCAGATGTCATAATTGTATAGCAAGTTGTTATGTTTTTACAAATTTTCGAAATAAGCTTATGTCATAAGCTGTCATCATCTTCTAAAAACATTTGCCTCTTTTGGTTATCCAAGAAAACCAAATGTCAGTCACACTGCTCTTTCTAAACACATGCTTTGTTGTTATTGGTTCAGTACATCATTAAATGTTCAAAGTGTCTTCTTTACTTTATTTTCTGGCAACCAACATTTTATCTCTGGTGACTACTTTATTATTTTTGGTTGCTACTAAAAAAAGTGACTTTAAAAGCATTTCAGCTTAGAGTACCAGTTATACAACACCCTTAAAACTAAAATCCATCTAAATTTAATATTTATAATTTTTTTTACCAAAAAACAAGGAAATAAAAAATTGTTTCCTCTTTTATTTCATGGAGGAGTACAGTAGCATAATCAATTGTGTTGTAACAAGAATTGGATTTGTCATAGATCAAATTTTAACCAGGGAGTTAGTTGTTTGAAAAGTGGTTAAAGCTAATCTAGGATTAAAAGTTAACCTTGGCTCTAATTTCTAGGGGAGAAGAGCATGTTTAAGAGTTAAGGCTTTATTGGGTTTTATCTCAACATGACTTAAAACTAACAGCAAAAAAACGATCCCTTTGCAAGGCCATTAAAATGAATTAAAAATTTACACTAACCCTGGTTTATGTTAATTGTGCTGTGAATGACCAGGCCCAGGTTGTCAATGTGGAGAAAGTGTACAGTGCGTCCACGTTTTTAACCATTTCTCTCTCAACTCTGATAGTATTTTTGGCTAATGTACAATATGCAAGTTATTAGAAAAGAGAGATGGTAAGTTTTGAGCTTGGTAAAGAAATAGAGAAAGATGTTGGCTTTCACAATTTAAAAATTTAAAGCATAAATTCAACATTTTTGCATCATTTAAAAGTGTAGATTAACAAGTAAGAAGGAGGACATCATTTTTCTCCTTAGCCCATTCTTGTTTTCTCAAAGAATTGAGGAACTTGTTGATTACCAATATCCATTTCAAACATGAGATGCTTCATACCACTGACAGAGAACATAGATTTTCTTGTTTTCCTAAAAAACTAAGGACACCTGTTGATTACAACTACCCATTTGAAACATGGGACGCACTATACCATTGACACCATACCAAGTGTCAAACTCTTTGGTACCCTGATTATACATTTTAAGTGTTCCATTATCACAGTCCAGGTAAAATTCAATTATGTTTCCACTCCTACAAGCTGTCATTGTACTTTTCTGAAGCTGATTTAAAGGCTCCCATTTGTTTCCTGATGTCCATGTCCACTTGTTTTGACAAGGTTGCTGTGCAGCAGGACTAACGCCAACACCAAAACAAAAATTTTCAAAGTTATCACCACATATTTGTACTTTCCATGAATGCCTACCAAACTGAAATTGAGATGTCCCAAAGACTGTGAGAGGTACTGGTGTAGAAGTTGAGGTAACGTCATAGTAACTTGGAGGCACAACAACAGTCTGTTGAAGATAAGTGCCTGAAAAAAAACCTGTGTCCAAATAATGGTTATATGTCCCATAGGTTGCCCTCAAAGAGTTACTGTCCAGGGTAATGGAATAATTATATTGATACGGGTAATTGCCATTTGCTGTGCAAAGTTTCCAATTTTCAGTAATCCATGTACAAGGACTATCTTTCACATGAGAAGCATTCAGTTTCACTGACATCTGGTACTCATTTGGTTGTAACGTGTTTGGAGTAAACCAAAAGCTGTATGTTCCATTGCCAATATCTTTAGCATAGTCACTAAATGCAGTTTCACCAGATTGGGTGCAAATTTCTACTTCACAAGCATCAGTACCTTCTTCTCGTTTCCTTCCATCCCACTCTTTAGCAGTTACTATGAATTCAACAGGCTGCCCACTGATTGTATTGTACATCAAACCCTCTATCCCATGTCCCAAAGTTACAGTTGACATACTGGCATATGCCCTTATATAACTAGCAACATGACCAAAGTTAGTGATCTTCTCCAGCAATTGATCCTCAGCAAGAAACTTAAATATATCATGCACCCGTGGTTCCAGCTGCCACTTTAATGAATTTAGTTCTTCTAATCGGCTTGACATTTGCTTGCGCATGTTCAAAATCTCAACTTCACTTCCATTTTCCAAAGCCTTCTCTGTGAATTCTACACTACTTTGCACACTTCCTAAGGCTGCTTCCAGTTCTTCTTGTTGAATTTCCAAAGACTTCTGTTTCACTTTTTTTATTTCTTCAACATCATGAATCAATTCCTCACAGCGAGCATTCAGACAAGCTGATAATTTCAGAAAACAGTTAAGCACTTCTTGAACAGTTTGACCTGCATTTAAATCAACACTTCTTCTCATCTCTGAGACACCATCTATTGCTTTCTTCAGTGACCCTGCTTGTCCCTTTGTCTTTGAAAGAATCTCCACCATGATTTTCTTATTCTTTGCAAAAGCATCTTTTACAAAAGTATAATGGTGCTCTCGATGCTTCACAATGGTGCAGTCTCTACAGATAGCCTCCTCACATGTCTCACAAAACAGCTTTAACAGCTCTCCATCATGTTCATTACAAAGACTTGGTTTGGTTACAGCCACAGATCCCATCTTTTTAGCTTCTTCAATCGACACCACACCATGTGAGCTTGTGCCACGCCCTCTCCGATGAGCTTGTGTGCAAAATTCACAGAGGAAATGGCAGCATGTGTTGCATCTGTTCACAGGCGGATCGCCACTCTCACAGTTATCACACTCCAATTTACTACTCCCTGAATCTCCATGAAGGGAAACCATAGATAATAAATTGTTCAAGAAGAAATTAATTGGCAGAGAATCAACTTCACCATCTGGAATCTGTGTAACAAAAAAAGAGATACTATTTGGAAAATTTGAATCAATTCACTTTTCTCCTCCTTATTTTGTCGTTTCCAAGCTCATATCTAACAATCAGATTGCACATTTTTAACTAAAAAAACAAATTTAAATAACTAAAGCAGGAAGTGGACAAAAATTACTTAATTATGTTAATAATTAAAAGGGAAATAGCGCAGCTTAAACTTCACTTTTTCTCCATTAAAAAGTGGTGGTAGCATTTAAGAGGTAAAAGAAAAAGACATCCGATGGTAAAATTTCCGCACAGCCCATCCTACATTATGCATTCAGATCTTTCCAAGCACACTAATAGAGGCGTCATTAGTTCCTCAACGTTGTTACACTAGTTTAGTCCCACATCACCACAATCAACAATAATTTATTTTCACAAACCAACCTTTACGCTGATGCGACAAGAAGGACAATTTTTTTTTCTTTAAAAATAACTCAAAAATCAACGAGGCGGTTAAAAGCAAACTAGAAGGCAATTTGCATAAGATCAGTTTAACTAACTTCTCAAAACGGCAATCACGCAGTTGGCAGTATAAATTACAGATACTGCTTGTGGTTTATGGTTAAAAGAGAAATTAAAACTGTGAATTAACAGAAGCAACGAATTTGGCATGTTAGTAGCGAACATATGGCGAAATCGACGAGTAGCGAAATCGGCGTAAAGCCATCTCTGTAACGCGATGGCGGCTAGAAAGCGACTTCGAGTATCCTCTGAAAAATCACATTTTCTGCACAAAGATTACGGAACGTTGTTACATCGTGCTATAACTTTATTGTTGTTTCACATATCCTTCAATCTTCAAAGAATACTCGTGCAGCGTAAATTCAAATCCACCCTTTCATTACTCCAATGCACACATGTGCGTACAGTTCTACAAAGATCCTGTAGAGGTGTGGCCGAACACTCAACGATTTCACATCACGACTGTAAAGAACAGTACACCACATTCACAAGTTTACCTCTACAATAATCCGACAAGAAGGGCAGTTCAACTTCCAAGTTTTTCTTTCTCTACAGACCAGCCCCTCCAGACATATTTTGCAGAAGGAATGAAGGCATGGAAGAACTTTGGGATCTTTGAACTGCTCCAGGCACACAGCGCATTCCAACTCCTTCTCTAAATTTTCGGCCAACGTTGAAGCTTTAGCCATCTTTGGTAGATCTCCTTCCTCACACGAAAAAGAGTGAAATAATCGCACAAGTCAGTTCGACGAACGAATGGAAATCATAACAGCTTAGAGGTTCTGGGAAATCGACTGGAAAGTCACGTGATAATTATGTTGTCGATATAACGTTCCACCCTCTATTAACGTAGGTACACAATGCGTACAAGTATGTCTAATTAAAATATAATAAAGTTCACACGGCAACCAGGTGGACAATCAGACATGGTTTGATGCTACTCTGGTTTACAGATTTAATGAATGTAACCGAAGAAGTTACAATTCACAGACCCAACGTTTCGACACTCTGTCTAATGCCTTCATCAGGAGTGATCTAAACGCTGCAACAAGAGATTCTTTTATATGATCACTAATTAGCGGCCTTTTTTCTGACGAGGTGTAAATAAGCGTCAGGAAGCAAACCGCCATCGTCACGATTTAAAGGAGCGTGGGCGGAGTTAATATGCCAAGCCTCCAAACAGAGGCGCTGGTGGTAACGCCGATTAGTATTAGTCGGTTTGGGTAGGTTTACGGTAGACACTTGTCTCTAAATTACCCTGAACCCCTCTGGACACATTTAAATCAAGAAAGGGAAAATGTCTATCCTTTTCACGCTCAAGGGTGAATTGGATCGACGGCTCTACTGAATTCAAATGCGACAGGAGGTGCTCCGCTTCATTTCCGGATACCGCAGAAATAACATCATCGACATATCGTTTCCAGAAAAAGGGTTTAACCGGTGAAGTGGTTAAGGCCCTTTGTTTCACGTCTTCCATTACCATGTTAGCAATGACAGCAGAGACAGACGAACCCATCGCTGTACCAAAAACTTGTTGATAGTAGGTGCCGTTATATGTAAATTGCGTGGTTTTGAGGTAAAAAGAGAGCAGATGAATAGTATCCCCCACAGGCAAAGAAGTTCTTTGTCCTAGGGAAGTATCTTCTCTGAGTATCTCCTCCGCAACCTTAACGGCAAGATTAACTGGGATTTTAGTGAAGAGCGAAACAACGTCGAAGTTGCACTTCGGCAGGCCTAGAAATTGCGGGTTTTTGATCAAGTAAAAAAAAAATAATAAATTTCTTTTTTCAGTCAGAATTGGAAAAAGGCTAAAGATTTTCAGGCTACCCATGATCTTAAATTGACACCTCTCAAGGAGATTAACTCAATGAAGTAATTAATATTCCAGCCATAATTTTTATTACCAGATGGTGATGGATAAAGCAGTTGAGCTTCCTAAGCCGGAAAAACGAAAAAAAACAAGCCAGCTGATTAACAAAGGAGTTGGTTACCCAAAAGAAAGAGAAAGGCTTGTAGCCAAAAAAATGGATCACAGAACATTTTAAGCTAAGAAAATTTTGATGTGTTATGAATTAGGTAAGTTGCTCTGGGTGATTAAAAATTATATCCATTCTGATGACCCGTTTGCTGTTTTAACATGCCTTGAAACTGTGAGGAGAATTCATAAAACTTCTCAGATTTTGGAAAGCTGATAAAGTACTTCGAAATAGTAAGGTAAATAAAAAAGATGAAAAGGACACAGATATCTTTATAAGGATTTGACAGCAATAGACCATTTTACAGTTGTGTACTTAGTTGCCAGGCCTTTGATTTGGAGTGAGACTGAAGGTGACCTTCAGTTGTGATAGAGACCAGTATCTAGTTAGCACAATAACAAAGTAATTTACATCTGAAAAACGGCAATGTTTGCATCCTAACAACAATCCTCACTCCCGTTCAAAGGCTTGGCAACCAAGCGTATAAAAGTAAATAGGACTATTCACAAAGGGACATATGATGCTTTGAAAATCATCAATTTGAAATTAATAACACCCAGGTTAATTTTCATGGTCTCATCCATTTTCACTGAGACTATTCATTCTGTAATGAGCTTGACAATTATATATGTATATGGATGAGAAACAAGAATACCTGCTAATTAAGCAAATAGGTGATAATTATTTAGCTAAGGCCCATGGTTTAAAGGTCTCCTTCATTTGATACTCAATTTTATGTACAAATTATTATTATATTATAGAAATTTATGGTGGAAACTTAACATAAGCTTGTGATTTACATATGAATTTCAATTCATACAAATCTGTATGAATTTGCAGAGAAACATTCTAAACAGTTCTAACAAAATATCTATCTTCCTCCAACTTAGATACCAGTATGTTAAATCAGATCTCGTGAACAGCTTGTAATCATTGGGAGACAGAGGATTAGGCTGTATTAGTCACCTAGCACCCACATTCATTGCAGAGAGGAAGGGCTGGCCTGAGGTATTAGTGGGATCATAATTATCTAGTCATACCTTCAAAAAAATTCTCTAAGGTTTGTTTTCAGTTTATTTATTTTTATTTTTTTTTCATAACAATATTTTTTTATTCACCTTCAACTATAATTGTAACTACCCAATAAAACATCATGCCCTGTAGTGAGATGGACTGTCGGAATTTAACATCAATGTCAAACAATTGTTCCAGTGAGCTACTCATTAATAATTATCAGATGAGACCTTGACCCTTTAACCCCTAAGAGTGACTGGCATCTAATTTCTCCTTACCCTATCAGACCTAAATCAAACGTGAAGGTCAGGAGAATAAAGGAGCTGATCACCAACTAAAGAAGCTATTGATTGTTAGGAACATTCTCCATGTTGGCATCTTAGGAAATGTTTAAAGAACAGTATGGAGAATATGCATACTGATTTTAGGGTTAAGATTTCAAATAGAAAGAAAAAACACCATATGTTTCCAGTTGTTCCCATGGATTTTGCAAACTTATAAACTGAATTATAAACCCTTTTAGCACAGATATCAGAGCTGATCTTACATCTTTTAAATTCAAGTCACTTTGAAAGTGAAATGTGATCATCGCAGTAAATTTTTTCCAATTTAAGCAATTGGAAAGAAGAAGCCTGAAAAAAATCAGGGCTTCAACGGGATTCGAACCCGTGACCTCCCCGATACCGGTGCGATGCTCTACCAACTGAGCTATGAAGCCACACATTGGGAGCGAGGTCAATTTATTGAGTTCATATCTTCCCGTGCAGTGAAATGATGTGAAGTTTATATGAAATAATTCATATTTGTACTGCGGTTGTAGATGAAAGTGAAATGTGATCATCGCAGTAAATTTTTTCCAATTTAAGCAATTGGAAAGAAGAAGCCTGAAAAAAAAATCAGGGCTTTAACGGGATTTGAACCCGTGTTCGAATCCCGTTGAAGCCCTGATTTTTTTTTCAGGCTTCTTCTTTCCAATTGCTTAAATTGGAAAAAATTTACTGCGATGATCACATTTCACTTTCATCTACAACCGCAGTACAAATATGAATTATTTCATATAAACTTCACATCAAGTCACTTTACCCAAAAAAAGTACAAGAAATAGACCAATTATTGTACTAATAAAAACATAATACAGTGAGTACAAGCTTAAAACTATTTCTGAATAAATGCATAATTTCCCAAGCTGATATATTGGTTATTAGGAAGTGATGAGCAAGCTTTATTCACCTCCAAGTAGCTAAAGAAACATTATTGCCTGTCAAGAGGTTAATTTCCAACCATTAAATTGACAGAAATAAAGTACCTTTTAGGTTGCTATATGACATATACTGGGCATACTAAAACAGTTGTTTACCTCGGTGTCAATGAAAGTGGTGGATATTTACCTCTACTTCAGTGAGTAATTTTCAAACAGGATATAACTCATTGAATACAATAAATTGATACTAAAATGAAAAAGTTAAGAGACAGCTACACTTTAAAAAAAACTAAGTATAAAGTAATTGTTAATCAAAATTCAAGATTCAGTCCCATAAAAATCAAAATTTAAGCAACAAAAGCAAATCAGAACTTGACAGTGAAGGAAATTGTCATATCAAAAAGCCTAAAAGAGCCGTAAGTGAACATAAGGAGAGTACCAGAGGCTTTGAAAAGGCAGGCTTGCCACTGATGCATATTTTAGGTATGCATATCACCCAATAACTGCAGAATGAATGCAATCCAAGATTACTTTTGACACAATTTAAAATTGCACTCTTCTTAAAATGTGTTTTTGGTTTAAACTAGGAATAATTTAATATCCTCAAATAAACTCTGAGCCCTCTAAACTAGTAGAGAAACCTGGTCTCCATGGCTTGTCATGTGAAACACTGGACAAGTATCTCCGTTGATGCCATACCAAATGTCTGACTCTTTGGTACGTTGATTGAACATTATCAGTGTTCCTTCGTCACAGTCCAGGTACATTTCTACGATGTCATTGCTTTCAAAGTCTATAATAGAACTGTTCTTAACATGCATGTTACTTGAGAGCAAAAGGTGCTTCATTTGTTTGGAGTTCCACACCCACCAGTTTCCCAGACTGGCCAGATTGCCATGTGATCTTCTGCAGGTGCTGATGACCCCTAAGCTAAAACCTTCCTGAATATTGCCAAGCAATTTAGCTTTGCATGAATGTTTACCATTGTAGAATGAAGTAGAACTTACTACATAGTCCCAACTGTTTGCACCAAAGGGCCGATCAGTGCCTCCATTGTTGTGTGAGTTTTTGGATTTTTGGGAAATTCCATTTGAAAGTGAGCTTGCAGTGCTAGTACTGGTACTGCCAAATGGTGAATTTGAAGCAGTAAATTTTTGACCAGATGTGAAACATGAAGCATTAGAGTATGGTTTTGAGACAGCAGAGGTTACCGCTGACTTCAGATTGTACTGAGCAGTCAGTTTTTCTTCAGACAACAACACTTCACCTTTAGAGCTGCCTGAAACACACAGAAGATGCCATTTTTCTACAGACCAAGTAAACGGACCTCCACTCACATCACGACCCAACAGCTTCACAACCAGTTTATACTGACCCTCTTGTTCTGGGGTGTATGAGAAAATGTAAGTACCATCTCCACAGTCTTTCACCTCCAGGGCTTTAAAACCAGCACCACTGTCACAAGAAGCTGTGAAAGGATCACCCCCTTCTACTCTCTTCTTTCCATTCCATTCCCTTGCAATTATTGTGAACTGAACAGGCTGTCCACACAGTGTACTGTAGATTATGCCCTCTGAACCATGACCCATCATTACGGTTGATGTCTCAGCGTTGGTCATGACATCTGTAACAACACCAAAAGATGAAACTTCTCCTTTCAGTTCTTTTTCAACTATAAACTTAATGGCATCATCAGTACGGGGTACTAAGTGCCAAGTAGAAGAATTCAGTTCTTGTAGTCTGTTAGATATTTGTTTGTGTAAGTTCAAAATTTCAACCTCACTGCCATGTTTGATAGTCTTTTCGGTGAACCCTACACTACTTTGCACAATATCCAGGGCCAATTCCAATTCTTCTTGCTGAATTTGCAAAGTGTTCAGTTTTGCCTTCTTGAGCTCTTGTACCCCACTTACTAATTCCTCACTGCGAGTATGAAGACTAACAGTCAAGTCCTGAAATCGCTGTCCAATCTCTTCCACAGCTTTTTTTGCTTGAGACTCAATGCTTCTCTTCATTACTGAAATACCATCCAGGGCACTCTTGAGGGTGGATGCTTGAGTTTTTGTCTTTGAAAGAATCTTCCTTACATTATTTTTTCCATTTTCAAATGCATCACTCACAAAAATGCATTTGTGACCCTGATGCTTAACAACTGTGCAGTCACTACATACAGTTTTGTCACATGTTTCACAAAAGAGCTTAAGCATTTCTCCATTGTGCTCTTTGCAAAAGGATGGACGTGACATGTAGACAGCCATAGGTCCTTCCTCTACAGCCTCCTCCAGGTTCATCAAGTGGTGGCTTTTAGTGCTGCGGCCCCGTTTATGTCCCATTGTGCAAATCTCACACAGAAAATGAAAGCAGGTAGCACACCTGTTGACAGGGGGGTCTCCACTGTCACAGTTATCACACCCAAGGCTACCTCTTTCCAAAAGAAGAGTCAGCATGGCCAACATGTTGTTAAGCATGAAGTTATCTGGCAATAAATCAACTTCTCCCTTGGGAATCTGGGAAGGCAAACAGAGGGATTATTTAGAAGACATTTTGTGCCTGTTGTGCTAATTTTCAAAAGGACTCCAACCAAAAAAAACACAACTGAGATAAACAATAAAAAAGATAATAATAAAGATTTGAACAAAGAAAGATGCCTGAACCCTAATCAGAAAACATCTGATAATCGAGTTCCTTATCTCTTGCAACCTTGCCAATGACATTGGAGTTGTTTTGAAAATGACACCAGTCCCCCCTCCTCGTTCTGAAATACCTTTCCGACACTCCCCTTCCATGTGCAAAGATCCTGAATTCCTATTGCATAAAACTGCGGATAAATCAGTTTCGATCAGCTTTAACTCGCAATCAATCAGAATAATTTCAATGTACATGTTACTTCTTTCGTGAAAATATCAGAAATTTTAAAAAATGAATGTTATTCGACGAAACGATTCTTCTGGATACAATTTGATACTGTAGGAAGCAACGCGCAACAGCATTCTAAAACCAGGTGCTAAAACTATCAACAAATAATAGGCAGAGAAAAATCAGTGGGACTGGCAACCTATCTTAAATGTTACATGTCAAACATGGCCAATGTAAGCCAAATTAGACAATTCTCGTCGTGCAAAGATGGTAATTTCCTCCTGATGAGCGACGGAAATAAGATACACAGAGAACATCATTAAAATCAACAACTCACCTCCACGCTCGCTCGGCACCACGGACACCCAACCTTCCAACCGATTCCTTGTTTACTCAACATTTCTTCCAGGCATGACTTACAGAAAGAGTGAAGACATGGCAGAACTCTAGGTTCCTTATATTGCTGCGAGCAAAATCCACATTGCAGCTCCTTCGCTAAGGTCTCCGCTAAAGTTGAAGCTTTCGCCATCTGATCCGTGGAATGAAATAAAGGTCACGCTAAGAATGAGGAGGGAAATTGTCCTAGAAAAAAATCCAAATTTTTCAACTGATAATCTTGCACACTCCCACACTGTTGCAAGAAACACTCAAAATAACAGCAGCAAAGGGTTTCCGCACCAGATCATGTGATCGGCTCAATCTTCCCGCGGAAATTCTTCGTGCAAAAATCTGACCAATCAGAAAATACTGTTACAGTTCGTTGTTCGCGTGATTATTAAAAACGTGGTCAAGAATGTTAATGAGTGTTGTCCATTACACACAAATGTCACAAATAAATTCCGATAGAGAAACGTGATTTCCGATGGAACAGGCGAATTATATTTATGACACCTTCCAACGGAACTAATATTACTAGAAGTGGTGATGCGATCGAGCGCCTTCCAACGATAAAGGTTTGATCGTGCAACTTTCAGTGATAAGGAAAAAACTTAAGGTTGACTGCAAAGCGCATCTTCTAAAGTTGCATTCTCCTTACGCTGCCTTTTGCGTCTCCATAGTCTGAGCCTTAACCTTCACACTTTAGGTGTGAACATTGGTAGGCACATTCTTCATACATTCTCCGTACATTTCCTAGTATACTGATAGGGAGAATTTGTTTAGCGATCCAAATCTTGGAAATCATTTCCTTTATTCTCATGACCTTAATATTTTAATCAGAGTAATACTGTGAGAAGAAATAAGATGCTGCTGGTTGTTCTAAGAGGTAGAAGAAAAGTTATAATGCCCCCTCCCCTCCCCCACGAGATGGGATTCAAGTTTATCAGAAGGTTACCCCACCATTTCAAGAGCCTTCCTTGGTAATTCGCCGGTACCCATTATACTCGTGGGTGGATAGGGGCACTGGGACAGTTAAGTGTTTTGCTCAAGTACACAACACAACCTGGAACTCTTGGTCCAGCGCACCATGCACAAGGCCACCAGGTCTCCTGTGGTGAAGTGCTTAGCTGCCTTTGATCCTTTCCTCCCTAAAACTAGTATGCATATTCTCCATACTGTTCCCTATACATTCCCTAAGGTGCTGATGAGGAGAATTTGTTTCATAATCCAGAACTTCTCTAGTTGGTGACCATTTCCTTTATTCTCATGACCTTAATGTGTGATTTGGGGATGATATTGTAAGGAGAAATTATATGCAAGTCACTATTAGGAGTTTAAGGGTTAAAGAATAATAAAATACCTTGATGTGAAACTTTACATCTTCTTTTATTAAAAAAAAAAAGACTTACATGACACTTTATTAAGTCTTGTAAGACTCCAGTTAAAAATCAAAGTTTTACAATATTTTACAGTATACTATCTTTTCTTAAAATGTACATCTTTTTTTTTTTCATTGATTTCTTGCCTAAATCGCTTTTTGGTGTTAAGTCAGGCTTCAGCAAGAGCCAAAAGGCACGCATTTTGTGCCATTAAATAAAGTAAAAGAAAACGCTGGCTTTAAAATTTTTGCAAGAGAGCCGACAAAGCTTCAACACATCATTAGCTAGCTGCTCTAGAAAATAAAATTGCACAGCAGAATTTCTGCCTAAAAGTGGAAATAAGTAAAAAAGAAATGATACCACAAGGTAACCCTTTTGAAACCATTGCAGGTGATAGAAGTAAAACTTAAAAACAGAAGACCAACGCGTAGATAAGGTCTCGCAGCTGCGAAGTTCCGACTAGTAAAAATTAATTTACCAGCTCAAATTTGATGGAAGGCCAGTTTTTAACAGCCTACCTCTAACGTATTAACAAGGAGCAGACCTACATTTCCTTGTGACATCACTTTGCGTGATAACACATGGTCACGTAAGCATAAGAGTAAACCTTGTTCCATCACGCATAGGTCACGCGTGTTCACACACGATCTATGATGAACGGATAAGTAAATTTCTTTTTCGAATGAAGTTTGCGCGAACCCCTGACTTGGAAAAAAGCGAGCGTCTAACCAAAGAAACAACACGATTATTCACAAATTTCCCATTTCCTTTCCATTCAATAAATAATTTAAGCATCCCATGTTCAACCATCCCCAAAATTTCAATTCTTTCGACGAACTGTATAAAGAATCGATGCCCTCCTAGGGGGAAAGGGGGGGGGAGAGGACGGGGGACGGGGGACGAGGTCTGTTCGCATCGAACGTTTTCATGCCGGTCCTAGAGCCACTAAAATAAATAAATAAATTACATGAAATATTATCAATAAAATATGGTAAATCGAGACTAAAATAACATATTCCGATGCTGTTTATAAGGGCTGATCACGATTCTGTGCGACTTCAGTATTACATAGTGTTATTTTGCTACGTGGCTACAAAACCAAAATTTTTTGGTTGAGAACACAGCTTCGAAAACGTGACACGAACAGACTCCCAATAAGTTAACCGTATTTTGACAGACTGGCCTAAGATGAACACCAAAAAATTCCCAAGACTTGCGAGTTGTCACACAAGATTTCTCTTGCCAGGTAAAAAATGATCAAATAAAAACAAAGTTTTAAAAGGTAGCAAATGGACGAGTATTTGAGTCCAAACAGAATAAAAACAAATGACAAAAGATCATCTTTGCGCATCATCGAAGCTTGGCAAAAAAAAGGATGACTCTTTCAATTACCAATGATTTGGCAGCTGTTAAAAACTTGAGCACATCAAAACAATATGAACATCAACGGTAAAATGTGAAGCAAATTAATTGGGTCAAAAATGTCATCCAAGACTAAACAAATCCCTAGAGTCGAACAAGTTTCAAATGAAGTTCCAAGACAACAACAAATTCTCCAGGTATGACAAATTTTCTGTTTTAAAACAGTCAAGCTTCACTCTGAACGTTGGAAAAATTCATGTCGTGTTGAGGAGTGTTATAATCATCGAAAGGAATAGACAAAACGTTAAAACACTCTCCCCAAACTCACATAACCATTCCAAATCAGAAAAAATCATTTCAGACGCATTTCCCCCGAAGGCAATCGAAAAAAGACGAAAACTACAGCAGCTAGCTGTCAAAAGGCAAGCGCGCACGGGCTAGTAGCTGCACGTCTATACAAGAGATAAGAATTAAGCGGCTGGCATCGCAAGCGCATGCTTAGAACACTGTACGGCGTTGACGCCATTTTTGGAGGTTTGGAGGCATCAAAGGGGGCGGGACAGCCGTAGTCGAAAACCCGGTATTCTATGCCCCTTGTTCCGCCAAGGAGGGGGATTTTCCCCTTATACAGGCAACTTACGGTGTACAGAAGAAAACGGCCCTCAAATTCCTACCGGAGGAACATTGCCCGCAAATTTATGGGGCAGAGGGCAGCGGAACAGAGCAGGACCAGGCGGGTGGGCGTCGTCACCGCGTATGTCATCGACTGCCAGGTTTTTTTCGGGATCCCTAATTGCTAACCACCGGACTTTGTTGAACGCAAACCCCAACCATAGGGGATTCGTCTCCCGGTGAATGCTGTCGTACAAAATCCCTCCGGTGTCCCACTGAAATCCCCCGCGGATTAGCCACCGAATTAGGAACTGTCGTGGATGATCCCACGCAATTAACTTCATGTTCCCCCGGATTAAGTGACAAGTTCGTTGCAGAGTAGTTGAGTTGCGTAAACGCTTCCGGGGGGAGAGAGCTACCCACAGCTGATCCATGAGGCTCAACAGTCATTGAATTGCAAGATGAAGACGACGAGTAATTAGAAACAGTTTCTGAGCTGCAATATACTCCTCCACTGACACCGAAGTCTCGTCCCTGGCTTCGTCCTGCCTCGCCGCTGTGAAGAGATGTGTTAATTGAGGCGGAGCTGTAGGCTGACGAGCCTTCACTGCGAGCCCCTGGCAACGTCGCAGTTTGTTGAATTCCTTGCCCAGCGATTCTCGAATCGGAATTATTACAAGTTCTCTCATTAGTTCTTTTAAATTGCGATGACATCCCTCCGCCCCCATTGCCCCATGTCTGTGGTCCTTTTCCACTTGGGCTGTCGCATTCCATGGCAGATGACGTCACAGTCGCGTGCACAGTGGGGTCGGAGCATGCGCGTGTGCCACTGCTGGACACCGCAGTGCTGGTTGTGCTTGAAGTTCTATTCGTCGTACCTCCCAAGGCGGGAGAAGAATTCGCTGAATGCGAGGTGTTTGTGCTTTCGTCAGCAGTCTTTTTGAAGAAGCAATGTTGCAAAGCTTGGTACGGCGCTATTCGAGCTTTCGGGTCATATTCAAGCATGCGCAAAACAAGGTCCTTTAATTTTAAATAATCTTGAAGTGAGTGTCCAGATTCTCCTTGTCTTCTGCCGCCCGGTCCGCCTTTCTCGCATCCCAAAATATCGTGTAGTTTCCTTGTTCCCGGCGGTCGGTATTCCTTGGGTAAAGGAAACAAAACGCTTAAGCAAATGTTTCTGAAAAGGCAAAGGACATATATACTGCCATCCATGGATAGGCGACTTCCCTCTCCAACCATTAAAATACCTTTGGAATACAGGTCGTAAACTCAATGAGTTCCACAATTTACATGGTCATGGCAAAATTTTAGAATACGTCAAGTTCCTTCACTTGGCGTGTAAGGAGCGAGGAAGGAAGAGAAAGAGAGGGGAGATAAACAGGGCGGGAACGGGGAAAGAGAGATGGTGGAAAGGGAAAAACGTATAAAGGGAACGATGGAGAGAGAAAGGAAACAAAACAAGGAGAGACCGTGGGAGGGAGGGTGATAGGAAGGACAAAGGGAAGCAAGAAGGGACGGGGGGGGGAAGGGTGTGAGAGATAGGAGAAGGGAGAGGGAAAACGTGAGGGGGTTGAAAAGAAGGGAAGGAGGTAAAAGATAGAAGGTGGAGCAGTGGGGAAAGCTGCAACTAATTTTCTGTCTCTAGTATATTTACAGATTGTCTTACCTTTTTACCGTCCTTACTAGATTTACAAGCGTATGTACCATCTGGTAAGCGATCGAAAAACTTCCTAGCTTTAGGCGCACTTTCCAACATGTGATTTGGAGGAATGCCTAAAACCTCGACAACTTTCATCATTTGATCAAACTGAAGAAGAAAGACAGCATAACTATGAGAATAAGGACGTAATGGATATTTCAAACTAAAAGTACAACAGAAAAATTTTAATTTTTGACGTCGTGGACAATAACTATTCACATTTACGTGAGAGTAATAGTTGTTACTTAGAAAAAAACAATCATTCATTCACCTCGTTTGCCCCACTGAAGAGTGGTTCTCCGGTGTGCATTTCGACCAAAATACATCCCAAACTCCACATGTCAATTGCAAGATCGTAAGGCACGCCTAGAAGTACTTCCGGTGAACGGTAAAACCGACTTTGGATGTATTGGTAAATCTGCGTAAGAATTAAGAATTAAGAATTAAGAATTAAAGCCAAAATGAAAACCCACTAACATGGAACGCGAAAAAAGCGCGAGAGGAAATCGAGCATCATAGGGAAATGGACGTGAACTAAAGGATCATTGGAATATAATAAGCCTTAGAGGGGGATCAGCTCAATTTTATAGTAGCACAAACAAAATCCTTCGACCCTTTCACCCCCCCCCCCCCAAAAAGAAAAATCAAGCAACACATAACGACCGGTCCCTGAGAAGTGCAAAGCGCGTTGACGAAATGCGAGACGCACGAAGCTTGCAAACGCAATCATAACAGTAAACGCTGATCAACTAAGATCTTACAGAGTTTACACTAAAAATATATTCGTATTTGCAGCGCTATGTCAGACGCAAAAAAATAATAATCAATGAACGAATAAATAAACATAAATATATAACATTATGATTAAAACGTTGCTAACCGTGGGCATTTTGACAGAAAAGTCGGAAAAAGGGCTTAGTTGCTTTGAGATTCGAATAATTGACGTAAAATGTTTATGAGAAGAGGAAAGATGGATAAAAGTACGACAGAATTTCAAACAAAAATCTATTAATAACGATGACAGCAGGAAGTCCATGTCTTTTGGTCAAAAACTTTTCAATTTATAAGTTAAAACTATCTGTCAAAGTTTTCTTCCGCCTTGATTCCAAAGGAAGTCTTAACTGCGGGAAAGTTATGCCCGCACGGAAACTGCTGTTACCAAGAATAAGCCTGATTCTTTTTTCAAAGGAAAACTGAATTGAATAAAATTTTAACTAAGGTCTTTACAGTCCATTACAGCGGTAAGGTTGGAAGTATAGAGGTTATCTTTTAACTACAAAAAAATTGATATTAGGCCAGCATTTCGCTTCCACCTGCTAAACATTGTCGCCAGAAAGTCTGGCCTCGTCGAAAAGCCCGGAGGGAATTTTCACTTTCAATTGCAGTCATTTCGTGATTTGAAAGGGCTTCTGAAAGATTTTGAAAAGGAAACTATTACGTTGAGGCAATTTAAACACAATCGATGGCTCGAGAGCGACAAAGACGCATCAACAATCTATTTGTTGGTGTAATTAATTAGCTAAAGTCGTAATTGCGAAATATTCCTCCGACGTTTTTTTTTCTTTTTTTTTTTTTTTTTTTTCTTTCGCGTACATTTAAGATTTAAGACACGTGCTAGTCTCGTGCACAACAAACTTTAAATACTAGAACTTCAAGAAATGGAAATGACAGAAATTACCTCAAAACACCTTGCTTTTAATCAATAATGTAAAATGTGTGGTGTAGGAGGCAAGTTTTATTCAGCAGAGTTGATTTGCATACTTCCTAGACACTTTTCAATTACCACACGGCTCTGTTTGTACAAGACAACGCGCTGTGATTGGTCCGTGTTCACCAACAGTTGTTTAAATATTAATTCGTATTATGTCGGTACTTCTGAGAAGTATTGTTGCTTGCCTTTGTTCCCCTAATTCATTATGAATCGGCTGTCATCGTCAAACGCGTTGAAGTGTGGAGAAAATTCACTCTGATATCACAATGAACACTGCTACGCGCGGGTGTGTTTTCTCTGGCTCCAAGGCTTTTAGGACAATAGGAAAGCCACATTTTTTTCCTTTTCTGTTTAAATTGTTCGGCTATACACTAAGAGCCCTCGAGAATCAATAAGCACGAGTCAATTTCCGACAAATTAATTGATATTAGGATGAAAACCTCAACATTACAGACTCTGAAACGTCAAACATCGAAATTTCATAACATTGCACCCACAGTTGTCAACAAAAGAGCTTGAGCAAAATTTCACACGTAACAGAAGATACTTGTAGATTTCATCTAAATAGAATACAAACTGCACTAGTCCGTTGACTGAATAACATTCGCACAAAAAAAATATATGCTTTAGAAAGATCGAAGTTGTTTATTTTGTGTTCAGTTCGGTTTTCCTTGACCTTTCCAACAGATCTCTAGCGATATTCGAAAACAATCACTTTGCCAATGCAATCAGAGTAGACTTAAAAACAAAATATCCACCAGTCGATTGACGAGTCCATAAAAGCAAAACAAATAACGTCGACAATCAGACTTCAATCTGAGAGTTTACTAAAGGCCAAACACTTCACTCTCACGGCGCTTCTCTCAACCATAGAGCCTGTGTTCCAGCGAGCTAACAGGAAAACATGTCAAAAAGCTTAGTGAAAAGGAGGTGGGTGAGTGGGGGGGGGGGGGGGGGGGAGGGGGAGGAAAGGGAGCGTAACTTACAAATGGACGGGCTTTCCATCCAGAAAGAGAGGGCATAATACACTGAAGTCGGATGATGTGTTGGAAATCGAGATGGAGTGTTACCTTCCCGCTGCAAAACGATTGATAAGTGCTAGCAAGCGTGGTGCATATTCGATATGACTCAATTATTGACAGCCATCACATCCCTTTCCTGTAAGAACACCGTCAACACCATTTCAAGTCCGAGGGCTTTCCCTGGACGAGACTTCAACACAACTTTTGGAAAATATGCGAGTGTAGATGTCGCCTGTTCAGCCAATCAGGTCACTAAAAATAATTTGGTGTAAGCAACGTTTCCCGTGCTCGCTACGATAAAAAGCAACACGCAACGTGTCTCAACCAATTTGATGAGAAAATCTGACAGCACCCAGTCAGCCTCAAAAATAATCGTCAACAAGCTTTCGCAATTCTTCCCGCGCTTTTCACCAGCGGTTTGTCTCAACCTTTACCCCGCAGTACGTCTCAACAAATAAGCATAAAGAATCTGTCTTTGCTGCCATCAGCAGCAAAGAAAATAACCCTAATATTAATTTCACGTTTTTTCCCGCACATTTCCCTGCCATCTAAATGTTCTGTCAAAAACTACATAATTAAAAAAGAGATTTTTCCCTGTGCTTTTCACAGGCGGTTTGTCTCAAACTTAACCCCGCAGCACGTCTCAACCAATAATAATAAAGAATTTGACTTTGCCACCAATCAGCGGCAAAGAAAAAAACCCTAATATCGCTTTCATGATTTTTCCCGCGCTTTTCACTGCTACCAAAATGTGCTGTCAATAATTACATAATTGGAAAAACGCAAAAAATTATTTTATAAAAATTATCAAAACAGACGGAACAAACCAAAGATACCGTTCTTACCCTCTGCCCAAGCTGACATGAACTTCCGAAATCCACAATCTTGATGGCACTTCTTTTAGGATTGCACAACAAAATGTTCTCAGGTTTCAAATCGCAGTGAATAATATTTAGTTCAGGCGTTGACAAGTACAGTAACGCGGTGCACATCTGCTGCGCGAATTTCCTCGTCAAATTCAATGACACTCCTCTAAAGTTCGTGTTTCGTAGCAAGTCGTACAAATTGTACGATAACAGTTCGAACACTAAGCACAAATGATTCCTGTACATAAAGTGTCTCTTAAGCCGCACTGTTGAGAGATCAAATAAACAAAATCAATGAAGTGGAAGAGTATTTCAGTAAAAGCAAGGTGAAATCTCCCTTCTGTGTCTTATGCAGGTGTTAACCCTTTACACTATAACATCAGTATGTATATTCTCCATACTGTCCTATATACCTTGCCTATGATGTTAAAGAGGAGAACTTGTTTAAAAATCAAGAAATTCTTTAGTTGCTGATCATTTCCTTCATTCTCATGGCCTTAATGTGTGATTTAGGGGTGATATTGTAAGGAGAAATTAGATGTTAGTCACTCTTACGGGTCAAAGAGTTAAACCCTAGTGGCAGTAGTTTACCATACATTTGTTACTAACTATCGCTTTAAGAAGTATAAGACGTGTGAATTTTAACGCTATTCCCTCGTTGATATTTTCAGTTGTTCTCATCAGTGACTGCTAGAGAATTTCATTGATTTCGTAAGGAGAAATTCCTTTGATTGATCATAGTAGGAAAGGGGTACATTGAGCAGCCAGAGTAATCCACGATCATATTGGTTTTGCCAGCTCTGCTCTGAGATTGGTTGTGCAAGCTGGCGCTTGTCTCTCAACCAATCAGATGCAGAACTAAAAAACTCGCGCTGTCCCGCGCTTGGTATAGTTTGCTCTTGATATTGTCCTTCGTTCTGATTGGCCATAGCGATCATTTACTTTTGGTTTTGCGTCACACAATCGTATAACAATTTCAAATGTTTACACTCGTGACAAAGCTGAATAACGTCTGCGCATGTCACTAATAAGCTTATGAATCCATATCAACGTCTACATAAATAAAAATGGCGATATTTTTCAAAATTTTGAAAGTTTAACCATATTCATCCACTGAAACCCCTACTTAACAAACTTAGACTATCCCCGAAGACTACCGAGCATACATATCGACTTTGTTCTAAATCAACCTACTCCAAATGCATCTTTATGATCGAAATGCAACAGTTTACAGGTAAGTTTGCATGCAAGTTTTATTAGCTTACTGTGATGTCATTGTTTTGCTGCACCAAGCTCTCAACCAATCATTTGTAGAACCTGAATTGATCAAGAAGTTGGTCACACGCGTTTTCCCGCGCTTGAGTCCGTCTGCATGTTTTACTATGGCGAGTTTTCATTAGCTCATTGTGATATCTTTCTTACAACTGATTGGTTGTTTCCTGGTTACTCTTACCGATGTAGTATTTTCCATCCGGATCGTGTGAGTTCATTAGCTCCAGCAAACGAACTTCTAT
This sequence comes from Pocillopora damicornis, assembly GCF_964200805.1. Taxonomy (NCBI): domain Eukaryota; kingdom Metazoa; phylum Cnidaria; class Anthozoa; order Scleractinia; family Pocilloporidae; genus Pocillopora; species Pocillopora damicornis. The sequence continues at coordinate 16,326,279 of NC_142675.1, read as the reverse complement.
CTGAGCTTGATTCAAAAATGGCTTCTTGTTTTTTATTATCTTTATGGCGATGTATTCGTTTTCCTGATGATCATACGCTTTGCACACCTATAAGGAGTTTTAAAAGAAATTGAAGAAAACACCGTCAAATAAGTTTACTGCCCGCTCTGAACAAGAGACTAAACGCAAGAAAATAGAAATACATTGTTGTTATAGCAAAAGTACACGATCAACTCACAAAGAAACAATATTTAAAGGTGTGCTGTGACCAAAGAAGCCTGTATGCTTTCAAATTGGGAAAGAAAACAACAAAGACAACAAATAACTAGTCTGGTTATGACTCGATAATTCCAGTTGGCCACCGTAGAGAGTTTCCAAGCTGACGTCTCAAGCGAAGCCCTTCGTCAGAGCGATTCTACTTCCATAACTATCTTCGCTCTTACGAAGTGCTAACACTCAGCTTTAGAAACTTTTTAGGGTGCCCGATTTAAATCATCAAATCAATTGATAAAACAAAATTATTCTATTAAAACCCCCCACTGTCACGCTACCAGTTTCTTCAGAAACTTACCCCCTTTATTCGATTTTTACCCTAATGTTGCGTTTTTTAAAATCATGAGCTTTTTTTTTCTCGTTTTTTTTTTTCTGTTTAATGCAACATACCAGTGAGAGAATAATAAATGAAATCAACACTTTGTTATGTTTACTAGATACTCTAACTTTCATTCAGGGGTAAAAACATGAAAATGAAAAGTTATTTCAAATATTGAAAACATGACATAAATTCTACTGCTTCAGTAGAAACCAAGAAATTACATGGTTGTATATATTGGAAAAAAAATTGAAGCTCCACAATTTACTCAAATATTCTGCTCACATATATGTTAAATATTAAGTTGGAAATTGCAGGGGAAAACCCTAAGCATTTGCACATTTACATATCACAGAAAAACACTTAAAAATGCTGACTATTAATTCACCCAAATTCTAACCCCCAAAAAAATATTTGGACTGTTTGTGAGTCAGCCTGAATAGGGCAAAAAATTAGTCTCTGTTTTCATCAAATTTTGTGTAATTGTAATGCTGAAGTTGGAATCTTTCCACCCTAAAAGCTAATTCTGATTGCCTTTCAACTTCTCCTAACTTGGGCAAATCACACTACTGTAAACATTCAGCAAGAAAAATACAAAAAATAATCAAGAAAATTAAAATAAATATTCTGCATGCCAGTCGTGTTGAAAAATAACAAAACAATCACCTTTACATAAGTAAATATATTATTACTAAAGTGCTGATTGTGATTTACACATGCGTAAATTAGAGAAAAAAACAGAAAAAAAAAATTTATATTTTACCTGGCCAAATGAGCCTTTTCCTATGAGAGACTCAATCTCATAGCGATCAAACCACTTCTCCCCTGTTTTAATGATGTAATCAAAGTTTTCATCGTCATAGCCATCATTGTGCAGTCGCGGCTCTTTTTTGTGGCCTCCTTCATCATTCTTCTCCAACTCCTTGCGTTTCTTCTTCTTGGCATAATACACCTAAACAAATAAACATTGTTATAATGATGACGCAAGTGTCCCGTTTGAATATACACAACTCAAAAATTAATAAAAAAACTAAAATTGGAATTCTTTCCCCGACTCGTGAGATATAATCTTGTTTTAAATAACTCTAATTCTTGAAAATTCAATCAAAAAGTCACCTTGAGCAACATGAGTGAACCAAATCTGGCTAGCGTTAAGAACTTGGGGTTTCAACATTTTAAAAATAGTTCTAGGCATTTATATCACTTTATCTTGTAATTAAATTCTTTGTCAATACACTTACAGACTTCTTTTATTTTATTTATACAGTAGCTGTAGTTTAGGATATTTTCAGGTGTTGTTTTAAATCATCTTCATGTTGTGTTTTTAACAAAGGCAAATTTCTAAGTTTTTAATCATTTAATATTAACAAAGGACACTGGTTAATCAGTTTGTATACTTTTGTGTGTTTTACTCTAAGCCTCTAAATGTAAAGTTATTATTCTTGTCATTAATCTTATTATTATTATTATTATTATTTTCATTATAATTACTATTATTATTATCATTATCATCACCATTATTATAATTATTATTATCATTATAACTACTTTTATCATAATTATGAAACACTCCTCTTTTCTGACCAACAAATCTAGAGAGTGCACACACTTACACTGTATCAAAGTGTATCTTTCAAAGCAAATGCTTGACTGTTTTTTTCCCCTTATCAGAAGAGCTTTACACATGATTACAAGGCTAGTTAATTTTTGTTTGATTTAATGAGAAAGTATTGATTGAAAAAAAATTTGGTCATCTGAAGTAAGCAGAGTATCTACTTCCTGTAATACATTAAAACAGCTTCTGTCTTGCTGCATTCAAATCCCAACTCACTAAGAGAAAACCCCAGATTTAAAGTTAGGCTCAAGGTGGAAAGGTTCATTCTGTGATTCCCAGAAGTGATCAACATGTAACTTCTCCCTACAATGTTGATAACTTATCCAGCAAACAGGTGACGAGAATACTCAAAGTTATCACATAGAAGTTGCTATTTTGATCTAACACCAAATGTTTAGCAGCTAGAGGGAGAATTAACAACCAAATTAAGAATTAGGTCATTGGACATTCCACACTACCTCGTTAATGTGCTTGTAAGTTTTGATCAAGTCCACACTGAGCTTTCTTAGGGGTGCAGAGCTCGGGTCACGAAACGTAGTTGGGATCTTGCCATAGAATGTTTGAACTCCAGCAAAATCCACCTCATCTACCGGTTGGTCTTCTGTGTTTCCAGCAACGTAATTCATGTCAGAAGCTACTCTGGATGTCTGATCTCCATTGCCATCTTTAAGGAATAGCGGAGAGAAAAAGTGAACAAGTAACATTAGAACTGCAAAAAATACTACCAAGTAACATAGCAACAGAAGTAGTAAAGAAGCCAAGAGAATCAGCCAGTACAAAGCACAGACGTTTCTGAGATGGTGAAGGTAACCACAACAAGAACATTATTCAAACTAGTCCTGACAAGCTCTGACATTAATGGAACAACTTGAAAGAAAAGTTGTGTTCTTTAGAGAATTACCAAGTACTAGCAAGCCTGTCTCTGAATTCTGAGATGCCCAGCTCTAAAGACATTTCATTTAATCACAGCTATTTAAGTACACACAGTTTGTCATCTCTGGCACGTGGGTTCTGCCAAAGCACAGCCCATGGAAAGCTGTCTTAACATTTTAAACTAAACCACAGAGGCAAAAGATCTGTAACAAGAGCCTCAGAAAATAGCAATTAACCTCCATTTTCCCTGCCTGGAAGATAATTGTTTTGGAATGCTCTTGTAAATGTTCCTGTGAAGATGCTACATGCACATCAAACTTTGTCCTCATTTTTTTTTGCACTGTATGAAACTACTTTCAACACACAAGAGTTGTCAAATAATTCTTCAACGAGGAAAAAAACAAAAGAGGAAACAGTAAATCAAGGTAACACAAGGAAGACTGAGGATGGAGAAGACAGGAAAATTCATTCTAAATTTTTTAAGATGTACAAGCTACCAGGTGGCTTCTTTATCAACAGTAAATCATGTTACCATACTTGACTCTGTGCTGGAATTTAAATATTTTAGATATACACTGACCTCTATCAGTAGTTGCACCCCCAGGAGGAATGTCCATCACCTACTCCAGCATGACATCCTAGCTGCTCAAAGAGAAACAATCCTGATTCATATGCTGGCAATTTTAACACCAAAAATATTGGAACAAAACAAACGCAGAAACCTGTGTCAAAAGCACATGCATTTGTTATGGCTAAAATGCTTTCAATGTCTGTTTTTTCTTCCTTTTCTTCATTTTGGTTCAAAGTTTAAAGCCTTAACATTACTTTGTTATGACATCCACAACAGCTAATGAAATAATTAATTGGATTTTGATTTCATTTTAAAAGACAAACTCAATGGAAAAAAAGGGAGATATTAACAACAAATTGGTAAGATTCTAAACCACTACTATCATAAGATTTCATAGGTTACAACTGATACACTTATATCAAAAATAATTTCCCTAATGGCATGTCTAGCCCACGTGCACCATAAAAACTAATGGCGCATGGAGAGAGAGCATAATCCTACCGCTAATCAATTCCTTTGAATGGCAGGTTTCAAAATTAACCATGAACATATCTGTCATCATCAAAATGTGAATAAAACTACTGCGGGCAAGGACACTACCTGTTCAATTGGGCACACACACAAAAAAAGGAAAAACATATGAATACTGTGAAGGGTTGAAGGTACGTGAATACATAGGAGCAAATAATTCTACCACAGCAATATCAGTCAAGAGTAGAAGGGCCTCAAACGAAGTACTTTACACTAATTGGTGTCATTCATTTGTGACAAGTAAAATCAAGCATAATCAGAATTGCACACATGGGTAAACCAAGAACACACCATGCTATAAAAATTATGCTGTGAAAAGTATCTCATAGTAAAATGACGCTTTTTTTACTCTCAACTGGTGACAATTCTTAGGGGTAAATTATGTGCAACATAACAGACTGAAAAGCAAATTGTAAGACTGACTTTTGAGCAAAACGATTTGTCAAGTACCGTACACTTAAAAGTTGGGTTACGTTATCTTTTCTGCCAGATGTTAAAATTGAAACAAAAATACAAAGACTACAGCAATAAATGTTTGCCCTTTTTTCTCCAATAAATGGTTTATGTAACTTAAGATGATTGTTGTAGGCATTTTCTTTCTTCTGCTTGCACAGAGACCCCCTGGACTGATACAAATCCAGTTTAACGTCACAAATAGTGACATGCTGGGTACAATGCAATGTATTTGATTTCCAATTCATGCTTTTAACCTAACTCACAAGGCTAAATTTAAGACTATCAGCACACAAAGCCTTACTGCCGAGAAATATAAAAGACTTGAGAAATAATTTCACTCACACTTACATGTAGGTTAGAAATGAAAATGACAGATTTCTGTATAACATTAAGCTCAATAAATTAATTCCTCAAAGCAGCTTCACAAATTAATAATGGAAATCTCTACAGAGTAGTATTATGAACAACTTTTTAAAACTAAAGGTTCATTAGAAAAAATATTATTTTTGGGTAGTTCTACTGCTATTTTAAAAAATACGATCTAAGCATGATTGGATACAAGCTAAAAATTGAACAATTCAAGACCAACTTTTGTGAATTCCAAGGCCTGCATTTTTCCATCAACTATATACAGGGGCACACCTTGAGTGTAAAGGATTACTACAACATAAATTTTAATGTTCACAACCATGAATGAAATGTTAAACATTAATGAAAAACTACCTTTTGCAGACTGATGTAGAAAATTGTCCTAAGTTTTCAGGGTAGAAAGAACCTCTTGTCACTACTATAAATTTTGCCCCATCCACGCTAAAATGTTGAGCCACACCTCACAAAAAAACTACTCAATTTCACACACGACCTTTCAGGATATCAACCACAAGGTATAAAAGTGTTTAATAGTGATGAAATTTTAACTTTTTTGTGGTATTTACTTGGTCATAAAACGATTTAATTCACGCAGTTATGACAAGAGAAGACTTATGAACAATGCTTGTCTGAAATGAAAAAATGAATTTCTTTTGTTACCTGAGTAAATAGAGAGAAAAGAATATCCACTTCCCCAAAGTATTTTTCCCTGCTCTGTGACCAACAAGTGAATGAAACACATAAATTATAAATCTAGATTTCAACCAATGACTATTTAATTAACCTAAAACAAAATTAACACACATACAACAGCTAACTGAATTGCTTTGCAGTTGTGAACAGATATGATTTTTTTAATCACATTTTTGCCATTTTAAACTACTTTCCAGAATGTTGTCTACAGGAAATTACCTATATAACTTACAGTATAACTAATTCTTGTGTACTTTGAATTACAGAAAAGACTTCTGAGTAGGAAATGTTTGGTTATAAATGAAATTCTTAAAAAAATGCTATGATTCTTCATAAATAATCAACTAGGAAGTTGATTTGAAACTCCTGTTGAGACTGCCAAAATGGACAAACACTTTCAATCCAAAACAATAATTAAACAGGCCATTTATTGCATTTATCACAAAACATGTAAATCTGACTGTCAAATAAAAGCTTGGCCTCATGCAAGATTTTATTGACTTTCTTTTGATTTTACAGACATAGATTCAGCATTAGCTTGCATTCTGGAGTCACACGTCAGACATTTCTGATCCTTTATCCTTTTTGATCGATCAACATCAAGAAGGGTTCAAAATATTTCAAACCTCAACTCTTGACACCAGTTCTCAAAGGGTTCTGAACGGTTAATTTTTGTAACTGTTTCCCTGACAGCAGCCATTTAAACCAACAACTAATTGTTTCCTACAACCACCCACTGTTCTGATATTTAAACATATTATCAGTATCAATGGCACTGCTCAGAAATACAAAACTGTTTTTAAAATGCTTGGTTAATTAACAAAATGGTTCAAGTCATGTCCACTGTGTAACTCTACATTTCTCTTTTATTTCATGTTCTGTCTTTCACCTTCTTTTCTTAAGTGAAACAAAAACCTCTCTTGGGTGCACATGAACAAGTAACTGTAAAAAAGACTTGTTCAGTAAAGGATTCACTCTTGAAACAGGACATCACTCTACCAGTTCTAAAAATTATTAGTTGGATATATATCATACACAATACTCTGGAAGACAAATAAATAAAAAGTACCAGAAAGTTCCCAATGACACTTGTTATCAAATGATATATAGTAGACCAATTTAGTTCATGTTTGCAGGCTCCCTAGGCAAGGATTAAAATGACTCTAAGAAGGGCCAAAATCAAATTAAAGCCCAAGAACATAGCCTGTATTACTGCTATTATTTCTTTGTAGGGCATTGAGAAAATTAAAACTGAAAATAAAAAACAAAACAGGGTAAAAAATCACGCTAACATTTGAATCGGCTAAAATACACTTTACCTCACCAAAATCTTCACTTCAACCCGCAAAATGTGCCACATTGCCTGACAAAGAGATGTTAATTAACATCAAGCTTGATAGAGGATATTTCCTTATTTTTCAACTTCAAATTGATTAAACAGTTGTCTTCCAGGCATTATAATGTAAGTTCACTCAAACAGCTTTCAAGAGACTTTTTAAGTTTGAATCCAACTCTTTAACAAGAGATAGAGGACGGTGTTGAGTTTTATATAGTGAAATGTTAACCCTTAAGTTATATTTTGTTTCCTTCTTTGGGGGTTTAAATGTCTGAAAGGAGGTACATCTAACTTCCCCACTTAATTGCAAATGTTTCTTTTTAACTTTTGAAAGTAACATGACGAAAGTAAACAGGAAACTTTCGTAGCATCCAACTCTTATATTACAATATTAATGAAAGCATCCATGATCTGGGAATTCTGGATCTGAGCTACTTTAATTCAGAAATGGAGTTGTATGTTAGTACGTTCTCCTGTTACATTATCCAATCTGTTGTGAATTCATTTCTTAATTACAAACCTTGTAAATGGAGTGAAAGTGATTTTTTGTGGAGTGGGTGAAAAGTGTGTTCACAGCTGTTTTTGTACGTGGATTAAAACCACTCCACCATTATTAAATTAGACCTCTGATTTATTTAATTTACAATTCAGAACTGAAAATGAATTAATACCATTGAATAAAACTGCAAATGGCATTAAGAATTCAATACAGCTACTATTTCAGTAATCAATTACTGTTAATCAAGTCCACACTAATCTGTCAAGTAAACAATTCAAGTGAAATTTGTTTGTTTTTCTAATAGATCTGTCCAACAATACCTAAAACATAATTCAAAATGGGATTACAGTCCAGTTAGTGGATCATTTGAAATTTCCTGGACACTATCAAAAGCTGACTCTGATAATTCAATTACAATTTTGAAGCCATAAAAATATTTAAAGCATCATTAGACAATTAATTAATCACTAATTGATTTGTCTTGCTAAATATAAATCCCTTCTCTCACCACTATGAACATTTTTAAACCTACATGGCTTTTTTAAGAACACCCATTTACTTTGAAGTTTGCTGCGATTTCAGAACCAAATATTATTGCTTTTAATCACCTCAAAAACTTTCTACAAAGATATTTTGTGATAAAAATATTACTTGGATTGAAAAAAAAAAAATGTCTGAGATCAAAAATCAAGTACCAATATCAGAGTTGAAAATAGTTTTCTATTGTTAGGTTGGAACGTTCTTGCGCCCAGTTGTTCAAAGAATAGATAATGCTATCCAACAGATAAATCACTATCTCATGGATAACTTTTAAGAAATGTACTGTGCTATCTACTGGATAGTGATTTACCTAGTGAAGAGCATTCACCAACCTTTGAACAACAGTGGCCTGGTTTGATACACTTTGCTGAGCACAATCTTAAGGCAAAAAGTAAGCAAGTCACTCTTTGGTCTTCTGAATGATGTTGATCTTGCATTCATTTCTTTCAAGTAAAATAATTTCTCTGCCAAGATTATTAGGTTTATCTTATTTGGAAAAATAAACTGACCGTTCTTAACAATATACTGACAAGTCCACTTGAGTTCTTTAGAAAAACTGGATCGGTGAAGGCAAAACTACAAGTGATGTAATGTTGAACAAGAAATGACATTTAATCTTCTGCCATTAATTTGTTTTATCATTGCCTCGAGCACCGAGTACAATTCTGAGACTGCATCTTGGGTTGGAAGCAACCACATGGTTGAGTGACATCAAAACACGCAGTATTTTGGCGCAATCGTTGTCTACAGAAGAGGCCAAGATAAACCAACTTAATGGACCGTGTAATTTCGTTCCTCGCTTAATACTTGTGGAATTAATAACAGAATATAATAAGTATACATATTAGCATTTTTAAAACATGCTACATATCGCAGACAATGTAACAAATTCATAGAAAAGCACTTGCAGTAGAACAAGAACACTTTCAGAAAATGCTCACGACATCGCAATCGAATACTTTTTTTCGCATAGCCATGTCAAGAGGTCGTCTATAAGCTGAAATCCGCTCGCCGCGCAAAATGGCTTAACGAATTGTCTTTATGGAAACCCATCTACGACTCTATGAACTGTTACAATCTACAGACACTGAGGAAATCTGAACTAAAGATTTGAGAACGACTTATCTTTTCATTCTACTCTGAGAAGGCGACAGGATAATAAACAAGAAGCCAGCCGCACGCACCGAACTGTCGGCTACTTCAGCCCAATAGTCATTGATTTCTAGAAAGACGACTACAGAACTAGCAAGAGCAATACAGATAGAACTTTATCTTTCTCACTAACGAAGTAGGCATTTACTCTAAACAACTAAACTGGACTTAAAAGCTAATCTGAACCCAAAACCGGTCTCATACAGGAAATATCAAGGTAGACAAGGCAGCTATGGCGAAAATTCAAATGAATGAAATTATAAACATGGCGGGCCAACATCGACGCTTTCGTACTCATGGAACGAGGTTCCAAAGTTTCATACTTTGTCTCTCGTCGCATTTTAGGTTGAAATTCACCGAAACTGAAAGTATATAGCGAGACGTACTTTTCGGATTTGAGGCGTCCATACAATGAACAATGATTATAAGCGACACTGTATGTCGGGAGGACCGCCAACAATTCAAGACTTTCGGACCTTTCATACAAAGCGAGTTACGGTTGCGCAACGAATGGACGTTAACCAACCGATAACATCAGGATCTTGCTTTCTTCTACCACATTTCCGCCCAAAATTATTCAAAATCTTAAAGAATATTGATTTCAAACAGTTGAGACCTGGAAGATCGACAACACAGACAATAACACCAGGTAATTTCCCTTCGTAAGGCTGTCCTTGGCGACTTAAAATCTACAGTTCGCCGCGCGTCAAAATCTCTATCAGGCATAGTTTCTCTGAAACCCTCTTCTCAAAACGACGAAGAAGGCTGCAAAAAGCTTTCAAGAAGGTTTTCAGGACAATTCTAAACTTCGCCCCACACTTATCAACAGATTTAGGACTAGAACAGAGTTATAGATTTTCTCAAACAGCAAAACCTCCTTCGAGATCGCACTTTCGCAGCTGACACCATGAAAGATGTAAAATACCGCGCAAGTAGTCAAGGTAAATTAAAGACAGATTCTCACATGCACAACGGGTATCCTTTTCCAACAAACCATAACCTTTCCTATTAGAAACATATATTACGTTATAAACTTTGCAAACAGTGCGCACAAGCTGCTGTCACAGAGCTCGCTCATTAACATTTTAGCAAAAATAAACCACAAGGGTGTTTTGACAGTATTCAGCTCTTGGGAAGCACCTTGAGTCTACAAGGAGATCTCTCACATCTCATGGCCGCTCAGTGAATACTTCAACCCTTTGGTTTATCTTCACTAAGTTTCCGAGCGATCTGGAGCCCGAGCAGACAAGATAGACCGCCAAATTCAAAAACTTCTCTTAAGAGAGAGTCCTTCGCGAAAAAATATTTTCATATCTCGCATCTACGGACTTACCTGTGAAATTCAACGATCACTCTTCGTTCCTCAACGCGCATAGATTTTAGAGAAATCCATTCTGGTTGAGAATAAGCACAAGCAAAGGGCTAACAATCCTGTGATCCCCAAAAAGTTGTCTTTCAACCAAAATTTCCTTCTTCCGAAAAAACAAAAATCGCGCGCTGAATCAGCAATCACGTTGAAGTTGAATCAATCGAACCGCTCCCCAATTACAACTTTTCCAGTCCTTTTCACACATCAATTATTAAGCTCCTGACTTGTCCAAGGAAAGCTTTTCAACGAAATTCTTAACTGAAACCGAAGTTCCATACGGTGATCGATTGCTCGGCGTTAAAAAAATTCGAAATTCGAACGAAATATTGTCCGATAAAACCGTTGAAAGGAGGTCGTAACAAAAACCCGATGACGCGACGCACTGTTGCTATGACAATGTCAATTACAAAAACGAAGAGTTGTAAGAATTCGACATTTAATCAGTAACGACGAAGAGCAAGCTTAACCGTGGTCTTTTTTAGCCTAAAAACCTCTTTTTTTTGTTTTTTTTTAAGCAGCAGCAGCAATAAAAAGAAGTGAAAAAAATTCTCACAAAAGGAAGCAAACACGGTGAACTTGACAAAACGAGAGGAAAGATAAAAGTAACAAAACTGACTTCATTTTAGTAATTTTTCGACAGTTCTAGATTCACCAGGTTCGTATTAAAAAGAAATTACTTCTTTTCCAATACGTGACAGGAGTATTTCTGTGGTTTTGCATGTTTAACAACATTTGACAAGAGAATTAAGATATTCCTGGCTTCATTAAACGTGAGTATGAGTCATGTCAAAATGTGATCATGCCGGCTCCTAAAAGGGTGATGATCTCATAACTCTAATTTTCCACCTACCAACAACGAAGGCATTCATCCAAATTAAAAATATTCGTTCAAACGAATGAATTCAATAACGGCAAAATGAACTTTTAGAAATATATGTGTAGATTTTTTTTTCGGAAGCGAAAATGGCGGGGGGGATGGGGGGATGGGGGGGATGGGGGGGGGGGAGGAAACTGAGGTGGAAAAAAATTGGCAGTTTCGCAAGCCGTTCCCCACCCGCTTCCTCTGCCGAAAAGAAAAAAGAAAATAAAAAAGAATGTACAAAAAAAGTCTCGAACTCAAATTATCTCTCCGGTTAACCTTGCAGGTGACATTATGCACCTTCTTAGTTTAGTGTTTATTAAAACAAGATTCGAAAAGTCACTTTGCTTCACGAGGGACTCTTTTTCACGAGTAAGGGATGGTATTGTAACCCACTCTGCAAAATGTTTGGAACCTCAGTGAAAAAAAGACTTATTGCCAAGCTCGCTTGGGGACTTAAAGGAATTTTTTTAATTTAAACGCTTCTGTTTTTTTTTTTTACAGCAAACAATTCATTTGTTGCACACCGCGCTTCGCCCACTCAGACGCCTACAGTTTCTGCTTTCAATGTTAATCAAGGCTTACGTAAAAGCCTAGAGGCCCATACATTATGCTAAATAGTAAATGTATTAATAGATCAATTAAAAGTAAACAAATAAAGAAATAAAACAACAATTTGTTCCGAAAAAGGTGTACCTTAAAAACTAGTGCGGTACTCCTACTTAGCCCGAAATTTTTTAACCATAGAGTTTAATTAATTTTCTACACGTGCAGTATGCAGGTATTTATGGTTCTTCATTTATCAGCGCGCCAAAGCGGCGCGTGATTTTATGAGCAAGAACCTAAATGAAAATAGCTTCTGAAATGCTCTCCGGATCGAGAAGAACCAGTAAATAGGCATGAGAAAATTGATGAGGATTTCAAAAGTAGTCCCGAATCGTCTTTCTCTCGCTCGCCCCACTTTTACTTTCACGTTTACAATCCAGCTCCCAGGAACAGGGTATTGAAGTAAAAATGTAAGCCCCCTGTTAAACTTCCTAATTATATATAATGAAGGTTTGGCGTTTAGTGAACGCTTCCAACTCTACCCTATCTTCAAGAAATAAAGGTTTATATACTTTCTACAAGTTTTTTTTTTGTTTTTTTTGTTTTTTGTTTTGCTATTTAGTATGATTCAAACAGCAATAGAAAATCCTTAGGCGACTTCGACCCCAAAAAAACTGTCAAAGGAAAAAAAAGTCAAAGAAATGGTGGGAAAAAGTATATCACCGCTTTTCACGACAAGAAGAGATGAAATAATTCTTCTCAATACCGGAAGTTGAGTAAAAGTGTCCCTATGCGCGCACACCGATATGCGTCTGTTATGGGTAAATAAAGGAAGAACAGAGCTGAGCGATTGGAAGACTGCGTCCTGAACGCGACAACGCGATGATTCAAGTTTCGCCTTGACGGCTTTATTTTACTGGTCATATGAAAAAAAAATACACTTTACAGTTGGTCTAGAGATATGGTAAATGATAAAAAAAATCGCTCGTAAAACCAAAGGCTCATGATAAAAATAAACAACCCCGGCGAGGGAGAGGTTGTTCAACCTTTGGACAGGTGATCATTATACGACGGAAGTGTTTGAAAGTTTGAAACAGGAAGACTTAATGTCAATACATCACACTAAACTAAAAACGCATTAAACTAATTTTAAACCACAAAATATTTGGCGAGAAGTTCCCAACAAGATGTTTCCTACTAGTAAATTTTGACTATGTGAAAAATTTCGAGATTATTGATTTAATAACTATTTTTGATTGGACTAGCACATGATCGAGGGTTCTTTAATTATAGTCTCTAAGGCTTGGGGCAAAACAGTTTTTAAAATAATAGTAACTCACCAAGGAATTGAAGTGTAGCAATTCTTTCTAAATCTTCTTCTTATTTTCAAAGTAAAGGAATATTTCGTGCATCCAAGTTCTTTCGCGTGTTTTTGCTGCGCTTTGTGTTGAAAGAAGACGTCGGACACGTGCCGCATGTAACATGCGAACTGACAAATACGCACCCGTGTGTCACGGTTGTATGTCCATGGTACTCAGCCGATACATGACAGGATTTGAACTTTAAAGTCACTTGACATGACTGTGACAACCTGCTGGTTTGTATTAAGATAGCATTTTGAATAGTTACAGAATAAAATCAAGTACTCTTAGACAATAAAGATTTAAAAAAATTCCATCCCATTGGCTGAAGGCCAAGTTCGTCTTGTCGATACTCATATAAACAATCGAAAAAGAGACCGCCTTCCTTATGAATATGAAACATTGAGATATAACGCCATTCCGAGCTCCGTAAAATTCTCTCATCTGAGAAAACTTTCCTTGTCGGTGATGATGCGAGTTATCTTCAAGTCAGCTGGGAAACACGTGTTTTGAGCAAACATGCATTATTTATAACAGAGGACGAGCTAGTGACTATTTTCTGATATTGCTTTGACCTGTTATGAATGAGATAATATTAGATTTCAGATAAACAATCTTGCTGTCAATATGAATAAAAAACCATCATTGAAAATTAAAAAAACAAACAAATGATAAAAAAACAAACAGGAAAAAAACAACAAGTGACTCCGCACCAGTTTTTACCCGGACCTTCCACGGCGAAGAAGTTGTGCAGTTACACAGCAGGATCCGTCTACGAGATTCAGCCCCACCCTCTATTTGCTCGTAAATCCCCTTTTGACCCCTTATCTGAAAGTCCATTGTTTGTCGTGACCTGCGCCTCAATCTTACCGGTCCACCTTCCGATATGATAGATAAATGTTCCCTACGAAAACTCGTTTTCATTTAATTCATCATATGTTAGTTAAACAAGAATCGGACTCATTCTTGATAAACCTGCGTAAAATATGTATGTCTGAAAACTCTATACCAGGTAGTGACCCATGCTTATGGCATAGTAACTAGAGAAAATCAGGAGAAAGAGATCGAGAGGCAGGTTCCATAGGCAACGCTCTTAGATAGATGACTTCGACTAGATTTATTCATAGCAGCCTCACGAACGGAAGTACATGTGCAATCGGACACGTCCGTGTAAAGTCTAACATATATCTGATCTGGAAACAGTTTGATCAGGAGGTCACACCCTTTGTGATTTTATTTGTTTAATTGTTTGTTTGATTCATTTTGTTTGTGTCGTCAGATAAACCTCTACTGACATTGTCTCTTTTCAAAGTCTTTCTTTAGTAGCCAGTCAGTTACTATGGCAAGGCTGAAACATTCTAACTCTTTCACCTTTCGATAACAAATAAGCTAAAGGGAATGAAATGAAAGTCAATTCAGGAAAAAAAAATTAGCTGAAGAAAGAGTGTGATATCTACGTAGTTTCTGGCATTGTACTTTGAACTTTGATGTATGCGATGCTTTTTCGAGAGATCTTGGTTCCAGCACAGGCTGCCTCGCTCTTCTGGGAATTTTGCATGATAATTAGCTCTCGCAAAGTAAAAAAAATTTGAATAGGTACTGAAGACTCATACACAGAGAACTGCGCCAAGCACGACTTTAGGTAAACTGACTTAAAAAGTGATTATGCGTAAAAGGAGCTGGCTTTAAATACAACTAGACTGTAAAATAATGTGCGGTATGAGAAACGTGCGTAAAGGTGTAACTGACAAAGAAAAACGCTAACAAACTTAATAAAAAAAAAAACACTAACGAGGAGGTATGAAAAAAAATAAAGAACGAAATAATTAAATACGAGTTTCCCAAAAAATAATTAGCAAGGGCTTAGGTCTTACCAACCTTTCCACCAGAACTGTCTTGCTTAATCACTTTGCAAAGTTGATTTTAGCACGATACCACTACCAAGCAGAATTTGTGAGTTCGGCGATTCCATATGGATTTTTTTTTCTAATTTCAAAAGTTTAAACTATAACCCGTTGATTGCCAAGCGAGGCCCATCAAAGAGTGCAGCACTGGAAAAAATCGATGCAATCCAGTATTTAAAGCCACCGAGTTTTAGTCCTAGTTCATTATTTTCAGGAATCTCCTGGATTTACAGCGATTCTCTTCATCCGTTTTCATCAAAGTATACAATTACCAAATACCCTAAAGTGAGGTAAACAAAGGTAAAAAGCAGAAGGAGACTTAAGAGATATATCTCCATGCATGGAAAAAATTGTGTCTTCTTTTACAAGGATGGTAGCATTTTTGTGAAATTTTCCAATTTCAGATCAGCTGCGTCGCATTGACCTCCTTCGGTCTGTACGAGGAAACCGGAACGAAACGGTTACTTGAACAAATTTAAGAGGGTGGGTAGGTTATTCAAAACGAGAACCTTCTGATCCTAGTTTTGTAGAGAATTAATTTCGAAAATAAACTCAATAAAGTCTTTAGCGAGCTTCTCTCAGTTCCCTTCTCGGTCGTGTCCTTGGGATGTCACGCAACGCTAATAAGTACATCACGTGACATATTACAAAGTCAGCTTCTCGACCCACCAGCAGTGGTTTCAAAGTTAAGATAAAATTCTTAAACGAAAGCTATAATTTCCCGTGGACTGCAGTTCAAAACACAAACTACATATTTCGCAAGGGAAGCAAATAGCTATGTTTATAAATATTTAAATATTTAATTAAGGTGGCACAAATTTTAGACAATCAGTGTAGTAAAAGCTGCAATACTCTAAACAAACGAAAAACTTCCAATACTCTTTTTGATATAATACTCAAAAGTAAATGTTATCCATTAAGCTACATTATTTTTCTGCCTTTACAGACCCCTTATCCATTGGTGGAACCTAAAATTCAATTAGCGCAAGATGGAGGAGATAGGGGAGGAAAGGTCTGTACTATAATAAGTGGCAAACCAGCCAGAGCTTTACTTGACTTCCATAGCATGAGACAACCAGGACAGTGTTACCTTCCCCCTCCCCCCCCCCAGATAAAATGTCAGTCCATCACAAGGTCTCCTTCCAGCATTTCATCAGGCTTCCCTGACAATTCATCAGTATCCAGTTATACTCCTTGGTAGAGGAAGGCACTGTGAGAGTTAATTGTTTTTCTAAAAACACAATGCAATGACCCTACTAGGTCCCCAACCCAGACCACTTGACCCCAAGTACAGTGCACCAACCATAAGCCACCAGTACCACAAGGGAGGGAGGGGGAAGCTAAGGGCTGAAAAGCATTCACCAATACTGAAAGTTTCTAAGGGGTCTTGGGGCACATTTCACTAGGGGGGGAGGGAGAGTTACATCTCTTCATGTCCACTGAGTCTTTGCTGTAAAGAGGTGACTTCAGCACTTTGTATAGAGATGTCTACTGTTACGGATGTGCACCTTTGACATTTTGGCACAATGAAAAATAATTTGATTGCAGCTCTACTGGGTAACAAATACCAGAGTCAAGGACAAAGGTAAAGTAAAAAATTGAGCCTAGTGACTCCTCTGGTCACAGCTCATCCTGGTTTCCATAGTACTCTGGCTACTCCCCTCTGGATGGGATGCTTTAAGTCAGTCACATGTTACATCCCAATATTCAATCAGGTTTCTTGGTGTGTATGCAAGTATTTTATTTCTACATGTAAACAACTAAGAGTTAACAAAAACTTGATTGAATGCGCATGTTAGACTCAAAGGAGAAAAAATTAAAAAGTTAGTAGATTAAAAATGACTTGTCAGTCAACGTTTGAGTTTGTATTATCACTGAGCATTTTCACTCATTGTTTGTATTTTGATTCACCTTGTGGGTGCATCAAAATATTGCACATCCTGTAAAAACACTAAGTGATACTACACCAAAAAGTATTAACCCTTTACACCCTAAGATTAATATGCATATTCTCCATACTATTCTTTTTATATTTCCCATGGTGCTGACAAGGAGAATTTGTTTAACAATCAAGAGTCTCAGGCTGGTGATCACTTCCTTTTTTCTCATGACCTAAATGTGTGATTCAGAGGTGATAATTTAAGGAGAAATTAGATGTTAGTCACTCTTAGGGGTTATATATACACTCTCCTGGCTAGAAAAAGGCAGTGTGAGAATACATTGTCTGGCCCAAGAATATACCATGATGGCACTAGCGGGGAAGGGGGTACCTAGGGCTCATTCCCTTAGATGTTCACCCAAAGTCCAGTGCTCTAACTGATCAGCCTCTGCATGTTTCACAAATACAGGAAATTTTAATGTTTAACGTAAGAAAGCAAATGAGAAAGGTATGCATGTAGTTGTTCATTCATTTATTCTGTGAAGCTGGGTTAACATAAATGTAGGTGAATTACTTACTGATACTCAAAAAGTTACTGTGTTATAAAAGGTGATCTCTACTAGATAATCTCACTTCTTACAATAAAAATTAATTAATGAAGTGATTCTGCATCTAGCTGAAGATATTTGTAAATCAAGAAAAAAAAATGAGGGGACACAGGTTAACAATTTAGTCCATTGGCATTCCACTAAACATTTTTAGTTCTTGATGGAAACAGAATCTTCTCTTCCTGAAAGTCTCCTGGGTAAATTCTTGATAAAGAAATGCCAAATACAATCTTTTTTTAAGCCATTTACGTCAGCAAAACTCCAAATCGTTGTCAGTCATTAGTCATCACCTTTTTTTTTTTTTATCAAAAAACATCAGATTGAAGTATGCCTACATACAGACATTTCTGGAGACAAAATTATATCCAAGAGGTTATCTATAAGTAACTTATTTTCACTTTCTGTCATAGTTTTTTTTTTTAATCAGAGTGGAAAGACTAACACAATAATCATGAAATAATAGTAATAAAGATAATGATAATAATAGTAATAATTATAACAATAACAAAAGTTCTTAAAACATATTTCATCAGTCTCAGTGCATTTACAAACTTAAATTTATAATGAAAAAGTAAAAAGAAAAACATAAGTTTTGAGGAAGTTAATACAAATTAGTGTTCATTGGAAATAGAGTTTAAAATTTACCAAATCTTCGAACATTTCTTAGGCTCCTACCTACACAATGTGGAACAATAAGGGGTCAAAGTCCGTGCAAAGTACAACATTAGTGGGCGGGGAGATGAAATGGGACAAGATGTAATATTGGTATACCGTTCGGAGAAATTGTAAACGCAATGAAAAACTATTTTAGTACCACTGGTGGTGCAATATAAACTTTAGGGTTATTTGTTTTAACATCACACGCGACTGTTTACGTCCATAAATAACAGATACGCAGGAGTTGTTGTACATTTCACACGCGATCTATCAAACTTCGCTCGCGTTCTGTTATTACTCTTTGCTTTCAAATACCCCGGTCAATACTCATCCCATCTTATCAGCAGTTTTCTTTAGCTCGAATTTTGGACCTTTCTCCTGGAACGCGCTCGGGTGACGAAAAGATCCACCGATCCGATCCCAGACTGTGAAATATTGGCCGTAATTACAGTTGTAGAGGAGGTGGTGATCTGTGTGATGGGCAGATCCGTTAACGAAAGGTTGCAGCAGCTCAGGCACTCTGTAGTCTCCATCGTGAATTGACACCGTCCATATATTGACGAAAACAAACAACACCAGATACACAACTTTGTTGAGTGGAAAAATAAATGGGTAAAGATGATATGGCAGACTCTGCAGGAATCCGTCGATCGGATGGAAAGCGTGACTGGCGAATGGGGTTGGCACCTTCCAACGATGGTGGACTTTGTGCAAATATTTGTACACTGAACGATGGTGTAATCCACGATGAATCCAGTAAATCAATGCGTCGGTGAAGACGAGAAAGCCAGTAGTACTCAAAATGATGTCGCGGATGAGATGCGGCCAGCTGAAATTACTTGGCAGGTACAACTGACTGTAACCTCGCACTTCCAGAAGGAAAAGCGATACCGTGGGAAAACTCATAAACGGTATTGATTTCAAAGTCACCATGATTTCCTTGTAGATCTGGTGTTCTAGAATCAGTGGGTGTTTCATAAGCGCGCGGTCGAACACAAAAAAGAAGCTGAAAGTTGCGAGCGAAAAATACATAACAACGCCGCCGATGTTTGTGACCACGAAGAGCGAGATGAATTGCCTGTAGCAGTCATTTTCTGGCCACGTTGCGGGGTACACGTACGGTGTAAAGAAATTTTGATCGAGTATGTCAAGAACAAGGTCCATTTTGAATTACACTTTCTAGAAAAGTAAACTACTCCGTATCCTTCTCGTGTCAAAGCTATCACAATAGCAGGTACTTTTTGGTCACGGTATAACAGAAGTTCTAATTGGTCATGCATGCGTGTTCTCATGGAACATCCAATTAAATTTTGTTTACTAATTAAACAAAATCCTCCTGATAGCTGGTTTTGTAATTAATTAGTAACTTCGCTAGCTATGATGTGTGTCAATGTCCTGAAAAGCTAAGCAAAGCAGAGAAAAGCAGTACAAAGAAAAAAAAAATTGGATGAGCTCAATTAATATGTGATCGTTTCCTTCATTCTTGTTGGATTCATCCTGAGGGATGATATTGCAAGGAGAAATTAGATATTAGTCATTCTTATGGGTCAAAGGCTGCCCCTCATGTACCCCTTTATTGTTCTTTCTACTGCTGGACAGGAAAAGTGTAACATGGAATCTACTTGCTAAATAAAGAATAAGCACAAATTTCACAAAAGAAGACTGTATATTTAGTATTTACAACCAACCATTTCCCTTATTAGTTTTTATAAGCATGAGGATTAATTGAAATGGTCATGTTCAAAAGAGATTTCCAGTTTGAATAGAAAATTTCCAATTATCCTTGTCAAACCTGCTAGTTTACTTTTAACAAAAGATTTGGTACTAAAGTGAGTAATCAAACTGAAAGGAAGAATCTACAGCCTTCACAAAAGCTTGAACTGCATTTCATCTGCTGGCTTGGTGCCTTCTTCACTAAATAGCAGTAGACAGACTAAATTTTTGCCTTTCACAAACATCTGCATCATATTCACAAGGAATTTATGATACAAGGTCATAATGGAACTAATAACATTCTAAGTTCGCATTTCTTCCACATTATTGTTATCTGTAACCCAAGCGCTTCTTTTCTTTTGCTTTCTTCTTAACAGCTTCTATACTGCGGTCTTTCCAAGTACTTTTCCTAAGCTTGATTGGTCGATTCCCAATATATTTGCCTGCCAATGTACAAATTAAATTCAATAGAAGAAATTGTTGATAAAGAGTACAAACATCTTACTGTTCTTAAATTATATATTTTCATCTTGTTACACTTAACAAATTTTTCCACATCATGGTCTTGTACAAAAAACAATTATGCTGCTATTTGGAAGATTACTTTTACTTAAAAATAATCAATTTACCCTTATGCTAGGGAAGTGTTGGGAAATAAATATGTTCCCAATCACCCCAATTGTTTACCACCCATTCCAGACAATAGGGAATGTCTACTGTGAGATATCAAATTTTAATCCATCACAAAACTCTTGGAAGGTCTGGAAACAGCAAATTCACTGACCATCTGGGATTTTCCCAACATATGAAAAACAGCCTTTCTTTTAAAAAAAGGATTTCATTTTGAAAGGTAGAAGCAAGAGAAATCACAAGGTAACATCATAATATTCCTCAGATCTGAACAGGAAAAATAGCCCAAGACATTCAAAAGAGAAAAATCTGCTTAGCAGCCAACGAACTCTCCAAGTTCTAATACCCATTGAATAACCTGTGAAGTTTGCTAGTTTGACTCACATATAAAATATACTTGCATGACCTTTACCCTCACAGTCCACAATAACATCACTGAGACTTACCATTCATTTCTTTCATAGCTTTGACGAAGTCATTAGGATCTTTGAAGCTAAGGAATCCATACCCTTTGCTTTTGTTTGTCTTTTTATCACGCACAACTTTAGCTCTTAGTAAAGATGGATATTTTGCAAATGTTCTTGTGAGGATCTCATCAGTAACCTCATTTCCAAGATCACCGCAAAACACACGAAAGTCGTCTAAAAACAATAAATGTAATGATCATTAGTGAAAATACATATGTTTTCATTAAGAGCCTGTAGCCGACTAAAACTGTCAGCAATTCTACCATATTAAGTCTTCTACTTCCAAATAATTTTGCCATAACTAATGATAAAAGGAAAACTACCATTATGAGGTCCTACCATTAAAGATATTTGTACAGCAGCATATTTCCAGCTTTGACTGGAAATGATTGCATAATTTACAGATAGATGTTACAGTACTATGCATACACAAGGCCAGGGTTTCTAACCATAATCAGCTCCCTGATTGATTGACTCACTGGCCAAGTTACCCTTTACACCATAACAAAGCTGTATTCATATTCTGCTTCTCCCAATACATTTCCCAAGGTGCTGACGAGGAGAATTTGTTCAACAATCAAAAAGCTTCCTAAGTTAGTGATCATTTCCTTAACCATAATACATGATTCAGGAGGGATATTGTTTTGAGAAATTAGATGGTAGTCACTCTTTGGGGGTGAATACAGCAACATAGCACAAACAACCTCACCATTCTCCCACTCTGCTAATGACGAATCCTCCCACACTTGGTTCCCTGCCACCCTCAAAAATTTTTTCTCTTTAGGTTTTTTTTTATCCTTTGCCTCTGAGTTCCCAGCCTGTGAATATGTAGATCCCCACTCTTTCTGTTCCTCAGGAGTCATTACTGGCACGGCTGTGGCACCAACTGGCCCTGCCACTGGCATACCAGGTAACGGAACAGGCATGGGTACTGGGACCATGGGTACTGCTACAGGGCCCATAACAGGCATGGCTCCAGGATTAGGGACCATTTGCGGTACCATAGGAGGCATCCTGGGTGGCAATGTCATGGTACGTGGTATTCGAGGACCAGGTAACTGATTGGGAGGGGCTTGCACAGGATGTCGGATTGGACCCTGCATATGAGGACGGACTTGATTCAAAGTGCCCTGGACAACTGGTGGTCGTAAATTAGGATTAGAAGGTTGTAATAATGGACGTGGGTGTGCTCCTTGGACAAAATGCTGGTTATTAGGCATTTCTTGTTGTGGTTTAACCTCTGGAACAGTAGCTGCATTCTGGATTGCTTGTGATGCCATACGAAATGTGTTTGTGGCTATGATTGGCCTTGAAATTGGATGTTCTGCTATCTCTTGTTCAAACCTGAAAAATAGCAAGGCAGTAGTAAGCATCAGGGAGCAAATACTTTTTAATAACAAAGAGGGGCAGCCAAAAGTCTTGAGTATTGAAATTTTTTCCTTGATACCTGCTACAACTGTTTGATCTGTAGCAATTAGCAGACAATGCTAATACAAATCAGCACTCTCCTGTTGCAGTAATTAGATTGTTGCCATATTTCCCTTCGTCCTAATTGGCTGTCACAATCACTTTGGTTTTGGGTTTGGTAAAAGCTACACATAATCACAAAGCACTTTTAATCCTTCCACTTCCATGATCTCATTAGTAATTCTCCTTACTGTCTGTCATGCAATTCTTGTGATATCACTTCAAAGAATTGGGAATTGGATCAACTAGTAATCCCCTAATGATATTTTCTTTATTCTTACTACTTATCTGCTTGATATTGCATTGGTACTGTCAGGAGAAATTCTATCTTGGTCACTTACTGGAGTTTAAGGGTTAATGGTAGTTACACATTAACTCCAAAAGGTTATTCAATAATTCAGAAACAAAGACAAGAAATAAGAGAACCATTTCAAAAATTAGCACTTCACTACTGTCAACCCATAGGAAAAAGCGAAAAAACATTAATTGACGCCCGGCGGAAACAAACATTCTATATGTATATAATATGTTACAAATTGTAATAACTAGTTAAAGCCGGAAGCTTAACGTATTTTTCAATCATTGTGAGGCAAGAAAAACTAACTATGTTCTGACATTATGGAGATTAGATCTGGAAACACGGATTAAAAGTCAACATTTGACGACCATTACCGTGACATCTCTTCTTCCAGCTCATTTCGCCGGCTTTGGTCCTCGATCTCTGCCATTCCACTCATTTCTGTACCCGTTTTTTCCTCAAAATATTCAATATTTAGGTTTGAATTCAAATTAAATAATTCGAAAGAAAAACACCGCACGTTTATTTTGGGGAGTTACTACATCACGGGCGACGAGCGGGGATAGAAAAAACGACCCAAATACGAGTGGTCAGCAGTGAAACAACTTTCATACCTCATATATAGACATATCATTTGTAGTATCAGGAAACAATCGTGTTGTAAAGCCGAAGTGTAAACAGTTTACTTCGCTAAATAAAATGTTAAGCAATTCAAAAGTGTTGATTGTACATATATCTTTTACTGCTTTAATAAACAATGAAGGCATCGGTGGCATCCGAAAGGTACCAAGAAGAATTAAATGTACGTTTTGTAGTTGCAGAAAACAATCGTGTTGTAAAGCCGAAATGTAACCAAGTTACACTTCGCTACTTAAAAAGTTAAGCAAGTTTCCTCAAGCTTTAACTGGAGCAATACTTTTAATGCTCTATCAACCAACGGAGGCATCGGGAAAGGCATTGGTGACACCGGGAAAGGCATCAAGAAGAATGATATTCACGTTATGTAACTTGTTGTGTGACGAAAAAAACGTATCTTGACTTGTTCAAAGCATTAATCACAGTTGGCTTCCTTTTCACTTGAATTTTGTATCCACAGCCTAAGATGAGAAATTTAAAATTTCTATCAGCTGAAGTTCTTTTACTGCATATTATATCTATTCAATCGCCCCCAATTCACGTGGAAAAAAGGCAAGTAGGAAAACACTGAACTTCGAGAAACAGCCATGTTAAGGCTAATGTATTTACCATTCCTTAAATATTTACAATCAAGACCACTCGTTTAGGAGACCTTTTCTCAAAAGATCCACACGTGCAAATAATGCTGTTTTCCGTTCGAAATGTTTTTCTTCCTATTCAATTGAACAACTGACTTAGCGTTTAGGCAGAGAAAAAAATCACAAAGTTTGAATTCTGGGATGTTGTCCACTGTTGGCTCCATCAAGTTACGATTCTGCACCATTGACGCTCGCGAAAATCTATCTTAATTGACTACCAAGGACTGTATTTCTTATCTTGCAAATTAAGGTCTGTACATGACATTAAGTTCATCATCTGGTTCGTTGTTATAGTCAGCTTTAAAATTTAAACTCTACTTGTGCTGACAAGAAGCCACCCTAAGGGCAGGTGAAATGTTGCGTAAGCGTCTCCGCGAAAGGCACATCCAGACAACTTGCATGGAAAAACTGGCCGCAGCTATCGCACCCAAGCCAATCCTCTCCATCGTCGTCTTTGCAAATCTTACAGACCAGCTAGCTACAAACCATATATATAATTATTCTTGGTGCCTTTCCAAATGCCACTGACTCCCTCTCCGAAGCCTCCATTGTTTATTAAAGCAGTAGAAGATATGAGTTCAATCAACACTTTTGAAAAATTGCTTAAACTGTGAAGTAAACTGTTAACATTTCGGCTTTACAACACGATTGTCTCTGGAACAACAAATTATGTCTCTATATGAAGTATAAAAGATGTTTCACCGCTGACCGCTCATATTTGGGTCGTTTTTTCTATCCCCGCTCGTCGCCCGTGATGTAGTAACTCCCTTTATTTTGCGTTGCGCTTTGTAACCTGGCAAGCGTTATTTATGTCGTATAACCTCACACGATCAGTCACAGTCACAGGCAGGGTTAGGAACGTGACAGTGGAAGATCGTCACGCTACACATTCTTCTTAAAGATTATTCACGTTTACTATTTAACTCCTGGATGAATGCGTTTACAGATGTGACTTTGTCCTACTCAGCGCTATAAATGGCAAGGGAGTGTAAAACTAACGTCACAATAAAATTTTCTTTACTTCCGGTCCGTTTTAGCATGTCAAAGCCGTTTGGAAGATTTGTTGCAATATTCACCGGAAGTTTGTCGATTGCTTTATTGCTCAACTTAAAAAGCTGAAACATTTTCAAAGAAAACGCAGTGAGCAGGTGATAGCTTGAAATATGTTTTCAAGTTTCTTTCTGGCATTCATCCTGTCATTAATTGGGCCGAGCTTTGCCCAAAAGAAAATGTGTCCAAAAATATTTTTCCAGAACATCGACGAGAATGTTTTGCCATGGGTCCAAGTGGAAGGAGTTTACGAGTTATTCTCGAACAACGATGGCTTTCCTGTCTATCTTAATCGTCCTTCGGGTCTCTTCTTCTACTACAGAGATCTTACATCGCAAGGAGAAAAGCTTCTCGCTTTTGGGCTCAAAGTCACAGAAACATTTGGTGTTGTTGGTCGTCTCAGCAACGACTTTGATCCGAAGACTTGGTTGGCGTCTGGCTTGCTAAATGAGAAAGATTTGTTCGGTGATGTCGTGAAAGAGTGGTCGTACTATTCACCACTCGATAAGACATTTAAAACTGTCTTAGGACCACCTTACATCAAAGCTATTTGTGTGGACGATGAATACTTTCGATGCAATTCAGGCAAAGTTTATTTGAATGACACCGTCACCGGAAATCAAGCTGAAATTCTTAACGATCCTCGAACGGACTTTTTCGCCAAAGTTCCGAACGTTTATGAGTCGATCCGTTCCGTATTCAAGCACAGCCGACAGGAATGGTATTTATACTACCGGGATGGCTACTGGAGGGTTGGCACCAGTTATACTGGATCTGGGGCCGATTTACTTCGTACGAAAGATCTAGCACATAGGCCAGAGTACGTGACAAACTATTGGGAAAGTTGGACTACAAAGGGATGGACTAATGGAAGTGGATTGAGAATGAAATGTCGAGGAATCGCCAATGGAGAAAACGAATGTTATGACAAGCCTTGTAATGGCCAGGGTACTTGCGTTTACACCGCTGATAATGAGACAGTATGTCTCTGTCAGGACTCCACGCACGGACCGAACTGTGAAAATAGAGACGCATGCTCCGACCCGGGAATTCCAGCTAACTCAATTGAGGTAGTTCACGCCGGAAATCGTCCGGGAGACATTTCCACTTCGTTTTGCGCGACAGGCTACCGATCTTCGCCCGTGGAGTTTTTCGTTTGCGAGCAGGATCATGGAAGGAAGAACTGGTTGCTTGAGTCAAAGGCCACTTGTCAAGTCCCACCGCCTATAACTTCTGGTCCGATACCGCCTCATACTTCAGTCCCCGCCCCAGGCCCTTTTCCATACCCCACGGGAAATCCAGAGAATATCCCGACCAGTAAAAAGCCTTTGGATCAGTCTGAAGCGTTCATGATATTTGTCATTGCTTTTTTCGCTTGTCACGTTCTTTGTCCAACTTTCATATGGTTAGGCATCATGCTAGTCAAAATCGTCCGTTTTTCTCAAAGGAGCCGACCAGGATCCCCAGAGCGTTTAGAAGCTGTTCAAAACGCAATGCAAAGTCGATATATGTTAATGATGCGGGTGTATTCCATTTTCATGAATTTCACTTTCTGGGTGTGGCTTTGCGCAGTTTGCGCATGTCTGGCAACAGGTGATGGCAAAGCGCGCTCATTTACGTTTTATTGGGCTGCTGTCATGTGCGGAGTCTGCGCAGTGTTCGTTACCTTGGAGGCTTTTTTCTCGAGTGAAAGAGCAGCGTTACATAACATGTTCTCCTGGGAATACGTCAAGTCTCTTCAGCGCGAGCCTCCGTCAATTGAGATGGTGATTGACAGGTATGAATGGAAACACCAACGTATGGCTGTCTATCGGACAAATGTTTTAACAGGACGCCAAGAATATCAAGGATCAGAAGATCGCTGGAGTAAGGTCGGGAGGAAGACTGTTCGCCAGCCATTTGTTTACTCGTCTTGGTGTGATGAGTCAAATTTAGAAGTCTCTGAAAATGGACGACTTTTTAGACTTCGTGTTCACATAGACATTACACTTGACAGAACGGCTGCAGAATCGTTTGAAGTTCAAAAGTCAGCCTTAATTGAGAAAACACGTCATTTGAATCATCATTTTGATTTCTCCCGCGTGGATAGCGTAGCCAATCACCATCCGTACGTTGTGTTGTACCATAAGAAGGAGTCCGTGCCCTTCTGGATGAACGAGCAGTTCTTCTGGTGTTTTACATTTCTTCAGTTGTCTTGGATTTACAGATGGCTCTTCGTCTCTCAAACAAGCTCTCTTCAATTTACGCTGAGAAAGAAGGTGTTTTGCCAACCTGTTTTCTCGGAACAGACCGCATTTAAACAGGTTTATCCTGCTCAAACTGTACCTGGCGCACATGATGACATCATACAGGACATTGACGCGGCTAACAAGCCCTTGCTCAGCAATCAGCAAAACTCTACAAATTATCTTTCAGTTTAATTGCAATGGAATAATGATAGATACTAAAAGTGTATGGGTATCTTGACAGGATAAAAAAATTATAGGAAGAGAGGAACTCGCAACTGAGTGTCGAAAGTAATCCGCGATTTCATCAGTCTCACTTCACCTTTCAGCCCCGAGAGTGACGGGCATCTAATTTCCCCTTTCAGTATCACCTTTGATCAAATGCAATTTAAGAAACTCATGATTGTTAAACAAATTCACCTTGTCGTTAACTCGGGAAATGAAGAGAGAGAAAGAGAATATCGATACTAATGGTAGAGTGTAAAGAGTTAATTTTGCTTTGTGATTGACCTCACGAAGAAAAAAATTCTCACGCTCTCAACCAATCAGAGGCGTAATTGAAACCAATAAGGACTTCAAGCCTTTCTTTTTCCCGCGCTTTATTCCGTTTGAGAGGTTTTTTTTCTTTGGGTTCTCATAGGCTTACCTGAAGTGTATTCCGTCCCTCTGAATCCTTTGATTGGCCCATGATTTAAAAGCGCCCTATTATTCCCGTGTGATTGCAAAAGTTCTCGTGCAGTTTAGCCCTAATTATAAAGATGAAGGAGCTTTTAAAACGAGTTACGAATACCAACATTACTCTTTCCCATATTTCGCATATCCACGAGTTAAAACGGCAATGGGTTATGCGAGGAAATAATATCAAGGCAAAATTATGGGGAAAAGGGATTGAATGAAAAATCAAGATCGAAAGATTGATGGGTGGGACAAGAATGGCTGCGTATGAAGGTAGTTTCAAAAAATATAATAAGATAGGCAGTTTCAAAAAATATAATAAGATCTTTTCATGTCCACTTGAAACAACTTTTATATTCAAACATGACTCGTGAATGAAAAGCTGAATTAAACGTGATTCGTGAACCATATTGTTTTGTGTGATGAATTTCCGGCTATTTGAAAATGCATACGTATTGTGCTCACACGGCTGTGGTTAGGTTTTGATCAGGGATTTGATTGTATATGGACTTCAAATGGATCAATTGAAATCATAAAACAGACCACGAGTGGTTCTTTTAAAAAATAAGGTAAAACATTACGTCCTATTTTGTTGCTTAAGTCTGATCAAGACCAGAAAAGTACCAAATTCGTGAATTTGGTTTTCTATTTTCATGTGAAACATGATCATTTTGAATTTCGCGTGAACTTGAAATAATTTTGGATATTCTTCGTGATGCGTGAAAGGCCAATTTTTCTTACGTGACTGAGTTTTATGAAGTGAGAAGGTAACTTCAATTGTTCGAATATTAAGTTTCTCTTTCATTTGATTTGGGTAACTGAATACTTTGAATTTATCAACGAATAAAGTTAATTCAACGTCGTGTGTTACATTTGTGTCAAAAATACTTGTCATTGAAACTGTCAGACGTAGGATATGCCAACACGGAACGGATGAGGGTGAATTTTTAATCAGACAATTCTTCCTGCAAGCAAGTCACGTTCGTGTATTTCGGACGTGCAAAAGAGGTAAGATCGAGCTATTCTCTTTTTTTTGGGCGCATGAAGTGATTTCTTCGTTTCAGTTAATAAAGGTAATTCAGCGGAACCCTTCGGAAACAAGCAGAAAAAATATCTAACTTTGTTACACCTTGTTTTACCTATGGATAAAGCAACACATTTGTCTTTCGATTAGACGTATGTTTGCGGATATAAGCGAGTACTTTACGAAGAATGTGACACTTTCGGCAAAAAAAAAATCGCCCGAATGTGCATTATGAAAAATTACCCGTATATAGATCCAAGTGATTCCAGAATCCTAAATTATGGGCAACTTTAATCCTGTTATCCCAATTTTTCATGCATTGTACCATGTTTTGCCAAATTATCACTTGAAACAGGAAAAAAGAATCTTATTTACAATTTTCAAGCGCAGGTTGGTGTTATTACAATGTTTAGCCGATAAAGAGTTCCTCATGAAACCACGAACGATCAATAAATAGAAAGTTTCAAGATTGTATTG
This sequence comes from Pocillopora damicornis, assembly GCF_964200805.1. NCBI lineage: Eukaryota > Metazoa > Cnidaria > Anthozoa > Scleractinia > Pocilloporidae > Pocillopora > Pocillopora damicornis. Next base: position 16,296,590 of record NC_142675.1, on the reverse strand, counting down.
ATCACGCAGACTATGAATAATCTCTCCTTTTCGGCGAATTCTGTCGCGCGAGTCGAACAAATCCAGCGAAACAAGAGCGTTATGGCTCCTAAAATGTTAGCGCGTCACACAAAAACTCTAGGAGTACGGTGCACAAAAAGTTTGTGTTTTCGCTGATTTTTTTTTTTAACTTGTGGGCGGATTTTGCCGAAAAGATGGGACAGCTCATCGTCTGTGGATCTCGGGTGACTCAACGTTGTCGCTGTTTACCTGTGAAGAACTGGGATTATCTCGACAGCGATCAATATCATCCATCATGTCTCTTTAGTTAGCTACCTTTATTTAGTCGAGGGCACAGTTTAAACGTCGAACTGCGCACAGAATTAATCATTGAGAGAATTAGATTTATGTTAAGTTTAACGTTTGAATTAGTTTAGTTCGTCCAACTGAATTTGGATCGACCCACACGTTCTGTCCGTCTGCCTAGATCGGATGGAACGTGTGAAGACAAACGTCCACCTTTTGATAGATGCTTTATCAGTGGTTGAACTTTACCCGTTTGAGTCGTACAAAATTGCAATTTAGGTTGTCTCATGTGAAGTTCAACGTTTCAACTGGGTCTCGGAACGTAAGTCAGAGTGAGGAAGGTGAAAACTAATTAGTTTAATAGACGGACACAAATTTGCCTCCTCAGCCATGAATTCCACGATCAATTTTGACGAATACCCCAGTGTTATGCCACTGGTCATTAGCTTGACTGTCTGTTTGCAAATATTGGTGCCGTGTTTGCTCGGCTGCTGTACTGGCTGCGTCATTATAATCAGATCGGTAGGCGATTTCGAAAGACCGCTGAACTACTACGAACAGCTCAGAAAGAAAGAGAGGCAACAGTTTGAGGAGGATCAGGAGAAACGACTACAGAAAGCTGCCTCTGCAAAAAATCAAGAGGACCTCGATCAAGCTGTCCAAGAATATCAACAAGCTGTCCTAGATTATGAGAAGAAAATCTTAAGGGAAGAAAAAAAATTCGAAGGAACTCGTCACACCTGTCCGTGCGCAAGGCTTGTTTCTATGTGCATGTCTTTCTCTTTCTATCTGTGGCTTTTTTTCCTTATTGGTTGTGAAATGACTCATTGCACCACCTACGGTTCAGTGTTTTACGTCATGAAAATCTTTGCCTCGGTGATGCTTGGCGTCTGTGCCGTGATCGTCCTGCTAGAGAGCTTCTATTCCGAAGAGCTGCATTACCTTAAAAACATCATAGAAGATGACACAGCTTTGGAGTATATTCAACGCCTGCGAGAAGTCCCCCCGAGGATAAACATTGCTGTGGAGTGTTGTCATCGCGAAGAGCGAAATAGAACGGTCCACCGCAGGGACCTTAAACGAAACCGAGTAGCTCATACAGAGACCTATACTGTGAACGTAGTGACACAACTGGCATGTGAAGAGTTCATAATCGGGTCATGGGTGGACGTTTCCAAGAGAGACAGGCCACCCCTGAAGGGCGTGGATCTGGTTCGCATTAAGTGCTACCCGAAAATCTTATTCGGTGACCAAGAAACAGAAGAGGTTTGTAAGAGAAAGCTGAAAGAAATGTCAGAGAAGATGGAAGGCTTGGACGAGTATACCTCTCGCTGGAGATATACCGACTGGGCATTTCTCGATTTGACCTGGGGAAAGCGCATCTCTGCCTATACCGATATGAATGTGAAGCCATTTTGGATGAGTCCCGTATTTTACTGGATCGCCACACTGCTGCAAATGAACTGGCCTTACCGCTTGCTGTTTAGAGCCAGAACAGCGGAGATAAACCTGTTTATCATTAAAAAGGTGTACTGGAATACAACACGACCAAGAGAGGTGGAATTAATGGAACCCATGGACGACCTTTTAAAAAAGAAATCACTCGAAGTAAACTCAAAAAGTTCAGACGTTACCACAGATTCCCCAACGTCTGAGATAAAAGATAATCCATCAACAGGCAACCCAACCGACAGTCGAACTGATGCTCCCGAACAAAGCAGTACAACGTCATACTCTGACCCAATTTCACGTGCAGAACCGCATCCAAATGTGTCTTTGTCGTCTTACAAGGACACACCCTGTGATTACAAACCGCTTCTGGCAAAAAACGTGCGACTTCCTGTAATAGCAGATGAGCGGTTTTCATTTGAATTCGAAAGCTATCTTTTAAAGGAAATTCCAACGAATGAGATGAGGCAGGGGGAAGGGGACGGGCCTCCCTCAGCTCCCGTATGCAGCATGCCGAAATGATGGAAGGATTGGACACGAATAAACCAGGTCCGCATGGTCTGTATGGTGATATAAATGTCTATCAAAGAAAGTTTAAAAGGTCCCTGAGTGGTAGAGCCTCAGGGGAGCTTTGTTTCATATCTTGTTCTGAAACTTTGAACACTGATGAAATACGAATCCTGGAAAGTAATGTTTTTTAAGGGCGAAATCGGCCGATCGGGATATGTACATTAGTGGAAATTACGTTATTCCAAACACCTGTTAAATAATGACACGAAAAAATAATAACTTCATTTTTTTTATTTTGATTATAAGCTCGAAAGATCTTACTATCTAAGTGTTCATCTTCCCGTCGTTTTTCAAAACTTAACAAAAAGACAGGCTAGTGTTGTTGTTTTATTTTGTTTGCAACTGCACACAAGCTTTTCAAGTTACTCATTATCAATTACGGAATGGATAGCGAATAGCGTAGCCAATTAGATTGTAGTATTTTTAGTAAATTCTAAAGCTATGTATCCAAACAAGACACTGCAAAGAAATGTTAAATATTTTATTTTTTTCTCGTTTGGAAGGGGCAACATGCTAGGAGCAAGAGTTATTTCCGTCTAAGGTAACTGACCTTGCTTTTTGGGGATCACATGATTCTCAGAGGGAACAAAGGGGGTCAGTTGTCATCAACAGAGCCTTTCATTAAGGGAGCGCTATAGAAAATTGACTATTGACTCCCATTAACAGCCAATAAAGGTGGGAAGGGGGGGGGGGGTGACAAAAACGAAAATCCTCCTCCCTCCTCGAGGCGATAAGGACGGGAGAAGTTTGCCGAAGGTCGACTTATAAACGCCTATTTTTTGTATTTTTGAAACTAGAAACGGTGGACTGTCTGAGTATGTTTTCATATCTGAGCCAAATTTGTGTCAATGTTTTTCTTCTTCTACTCACCATCTTCGCCAGATCGACTTCACAGGCCACGAAATCAACTTGTAAACGGCTAAAGTAACACAGTTCATAACCAATATGGCTGAAATCGTATAACCAGTTTCCAACTGAAAACACGCCCTTTGTGGTATTTGTGAAAGTATTTCTGTGATTTTGTAACAACCCAAAGAATTATTTTCGTTACCGTTAAAAATAAGTGGGAAAAATTGTGTTCCAGATAAATCCATACAGCTTCTCTTAAGCTTTTTGTAATTCAATCAGCCTTCTTTTTTATTACTTTGTTTCCAGGGAAACTGTAGATAGATGACTTTAATTTGTGAAATAAACACAAATAGTGTGTGAAAATTTTCATCTTTCATTTCCTGTCATTTTCCTGTTTAGTCGTGCAATTTTCCGTAGGCATAAAAACCTGAACTGCTGACAAAAGTCCTTTTCTCGTACTATATGATTCAAGTATACAGCGAGGCTTACTTGAGGTTGTCAGGGCGAAGCGGGACAAGTTTGGGCCGCGCGAGGAGTGCGGAGCCTTGTCTATCTCAGGAAGTTATACAAATATATGTACCACCGAAAAAGGCAGATCCTTTTCTTCTTGCACCAATACTATTTGCATGACAACGTCTGTGTTACTTAACGTTCGTGACTGGCAGGTCTATTTTCAAAATTAACAAACTCTCAATGTCTCATTTTAAATTCTGACCTCGAAGAGAATTGTCATTCTTTTGCTTATAATCCTCAAAAGGACTCTGTCAGACTTTTAAAAACCTCATGGCTCTCTCAACGGGATAGAAAAAAATTGATTTAATAGCACATTAATTAACCTAGATGAACCACTCTTGAAGTACCAATTTACCAGGTAGACACAACTTTATTTCAGAGCGCAGGAACAAATCAACGTTGATATATACATGTACATTTATCAAAACATGATCAGTCATCCCCATACAACTTTGTGAAGCATTTTCAAAATAAATTATATTGAAATTCACTTTTTTAGGCTTCCTTGCAGGTTTGGAAATCAAAATAAACATAGGTTACTTCCACATACCAGGAAATATCCTAGTAGCCAAGTTAACTCCCATTAATATGGTTGTTATTACAGTAAAAATTGACTCCGACAGAGAGAAGGACTGATGCAACCTTAAAAAGTATAGGCAGCGGTAAAGATTTTAAGACAAAAGCTCTTTGGAATGTTAAAATTATATAGAAATTACTGATTTTTTTATTTCAAAATGTGACATAAGTTACAATAAAATCCTAGAAACTGAAATCTATTCTACTGCTTGTCCTTCTTTGGAGGTGGTCTGTAACAAAAGAAATGCAATGTCCATCAATAAAATTTCCTTCTATGACCACTACTTCTTTTCCTTGCTAAAGTAAGAGTCAAATGTTAATATCAACATTCATCTTTCCCCTGCCAAGGAATTTGATCCGTTATACATTGACAGGAAGTGGAGGAAACATCAAAATCAGAAAGGTTCTAAAATCTTGCTTAAGTCAATAGAATATAAGTTTCTCTTTGAAGGAAATGTCTAATTGAGCACTGCTGTGTGATACAAGTATTTTCTGAGAAGTATTCCCTTATGTTGGCTTATATGCAAGAAACAGGATCTAAAATGTTTTTTTTGCAAATAGGGTATAGTTTATAATGAAACTAATCATGGCTTTGGAGAAGGGGTGTTACTTTCCAAGTATAATTTCAATTTCAATGCCCTGAAAATAATTTCCCAAATGAGCCAACTTCTTACCCCTACTAATGAAAAATGATTAATAGGAAATGCTTGAAAATACTAGTTCCAGGCAAGCTTTGGGTTTTGTATGTTTTAGTACAGGAGGTTGTATATGCTTTACCTGTAAATTCCAACAACTACAGCATGATCTCTCTCGTACGGTTCCAGTGTCAACTGTTCCTGGGGTTTCATTTTCTCTGCTTGCATCTTCTTCACTTCCCCTGCAAATACTGCAGCAGGTTCTGCTGTTGAATCGATGCAGTTTGCCTGGTAGTGACACAATGAAACAAGATCTGTCATTTATGTCTGATTATGACACAATTATATGGTCCGTCACTACGTAACCTGAATACTGTACTGATAATGCAATGCCTACATGTGGTATACCATGAATTACAAAATAACTGACGTAATATGAATGCCCTGATTGGTCCAAAACTGATTGTTTTTTGCACTGGTAACCCAATAGAAAATTAAGACATACTTTGTTTAATTTTAAAATTATTTGATTAAAGCAATTAACTGTACTTTAAATTGCCTCACCCACTTATTAACCCAGTTAGGATGTTGGGAGACAGCCAGGAAAAATTGTGAATCCCTCACTTCCGACTAATGATTTCCCAACTCTTTTCGTGTTCTACCAACATCCTGCATGGGTTGTTACACAAGTAAGTGGATAAAAAGTGGGGTCTATTGCCTTAACCCTTTAACTCCTAGGTCAAATTTGTAATTCTCTATACTGTCAACCATACAATTCTTACAATGTTAGTTCAGAGAATTTAATCTTGGATCAACTTATTATCCCCACATTGATATTTTTCTTTATTCTCATCACTCATCTGGTTGATATTGTATAAAAATTTTAAGGAGAAATTCTGTCTTGGTCACTCATGGGAGTTGTGGAGTTCAAAAACCATAAGCCACTTGTATTTTCTTAATATACTCAATAGGTGTGTGTGTGTATATCAAGAAAAGATATACAGGACTGACAAATTGGATATTCCTTGGTATAAGATAAGAGTTTTACATAAACTACAACAAAGCTTAATAGTTGGCCTAAAAATGTAGAGATTATTATGAGTGGTTTTGATCTGGCTCCATAATGTGATGATGTTTTAACAACTTCGTCAAAGGGTGTATAAATAAATTCATGACACCAAATAAAAAGGATGATTAGCAAATAAAGTAACCAACACTAAATGCTGAAAAAAACTGAAAATATTGCTGCTAACTAATAAGACAAAAGCACAGATTGGAAAAACTCAGAGTAACAAAGCTTTCTTAAATTCTGATTGGCTGAATTTCCTTGGAAAAGGTGTAAAAATGAACATCTTATTCCATTTTTCTGCATACCTTTATAGAAATGACAAAATGTCCTCCATTTTTTAGGAAGTTATGAGCATTAATAGCAACAATACGGGCTTGGTCTGGTTGAGCCACATCAGCAAAAATAGTATCTACCATTCCTGGAAAAGAAAAATTTTAACAAATATCTAATTTAATAAAAAAGAAATATGCATGGAACTCAAATAGCTTAAGTTTAACATTTAATTCATGTATAGTAAAATTTGTAGAACACTTTTCAGCTTTGCTTGTGTAATTCATGTCATCTATATGCAACACTGGCTGGGAAGTTGGCTTCACTGGTTACCATATTAAACAAACAGATGTACTTGCCTTATGTTCTTGCAAATTCTACCTCATCAAAAAAATATTGGGAAGAAATGGCACCAAAATAATTGCTTAATATTACACTGATGTGAGAACAGTGAAAATTACCAGGCACTCAATTCCTCAGATTTAGGTAAGAAACTACAATGTCGAGTAACTGAAGCAAGAAAACCCACCAACAAGCATTCTGTATTTATGTGGATGTCTGGCATCTTCTATAATTGGAATGACATTTGTTCTTTTTTTTGCTACATTTATGAGATCACGGCCAGATCTGTGAGAAAATTCAACTGCATACACAAGACCATCCTGAAAAGCAACAAATGATGGATAAACATTGAGGGGATCTGAAATAGTAACACTCACTCATAGTTTTTATATTTTCTTCATGGGGGATGATCAAGTTTACAAAATTCTTGAACAAATTTGTCAAAACATTGTAAGAAGCTATACTTTCCCTGACAGAATCAAAAATTATTTGACTGTAGATAAATTTTCTATCTTCCAGTATTTTCTTGACGCTAGTCTTAGATATTTGCAAAGAGACCTTTCTGATAGTTTTGGAGATTTTTGTTTCCCTTTCACAGTTCTCCCAGTTTATACTGGGAATTATCACACTTTAGTATTGAGTCATTACCTAATTTCTAAAAAGTCAAAAGGCTTTTCTTTCATCCTTTAGCCCCCAAGAGTGACTATCATCTAATTCTCCTTACATTATAAGAATAAACAAAATGATTAACAACTAAACAAACTTTTGATTGTTTGACAAATTCTCATTGTCAGCACCCAAGGAAATGTATAGAGATCAGTATGGAGAATATGCATACTGATGTTAGGGTGTAAAAGGTCATTACTTACTGGACCAACAATATCAGAAACATGAGACACAGTTGTTCCTGACGCAGCTCCAAGGTATAACACCTTAGATCCAGGCGCCATATGTATCTTGTCGATTCCACCAAGAATGGCTGCTGCAAGCTTGGAGCGAAATGGGTTCCACACCCTGTATTCAACTTTTTCGGCACCAGCACCAACATCCTAAACAGTAACAAAAGGTCCTTTAAAATTCCCCTTTCTAATCCCGCACATTTCCTACACATCAGTATATTTGGTTTTCAATCCTGACCACAAACCCTGCAGGTACAATGTAGCTTATTAAGGTTACCTCAATATCTGTTTAACACTTGGAAATTTGAAAAAAAAATAGCCATGTAATATATTAAAGTTCATCATCCTCCCACACTCCTTTAAATAATGATGATGGCAGCTTATTTCCGGATGCCTATTCACACCTTGTCAGAAAAAAAGGCAGCTAATGAGAGATTGTATAAAAGGACCTCTTGTTGCAGCATTTAGATCACTCCTGATGAAGGCAATAGACAGGAATGTCAAAACCTTGGGTCTATGAATTGTAACTTCTTTGGTTACATTCATTGAATCTGTAAACCAGGGTAGCATCAAACCATGTCAAATAGCCATGTTTTCAACATTCCCAGTGTATTAAACAAATAAAATACAAAATCCAAAGAAACAATGAATTGATTGATTCAAGAGTTTGCCAACTTCAGATAATTAACCTTGATTTTTCACAATCCAAATTACAGATCAATGTCTTCTCAATCCATCTGGGTGTCAGAAGGTTTAAAATGATTACTCAACTTTTATTTAATTCAAAGATAATTCTCTGAGATGGTTATGATGATTCTCCTAAAATTTTGTCAATGAAACCAACAACCTTTTGACAGCATTGACCAGTTTTCCCATATTTGAGAAAATTATTTATAGAAATGTTCATTACTGAATGAAGAAAAGAATATATAAAAAAAAGCGTATCTTACTGGTGCATCCACCGATATTTTTTTCTCTCCATATACTGTTTCTCCAGGGACTATGTTCTTTGTGACCAGTGCATCTTCCTTTCCACGAGCAATAAATACTCCTATTGTCATGAAAAGAAAAATCAACCATAAAGAATGACTAAAATATTACTTTTAGTCTTGTGCTTGCCTTGGAGCATCCAGTGATTGGTTTGATGAGCAGTATATCAACACCCATATGCTTTAACATATTTCTGTTGCATTGCCTTACCTTCATTCGCGCATGTCAGCATTCCCCGACATGCGCTATGGTTTCCTCGCATTCATCAACAACACCATGTGTTTTGAGCCCAGAAAGGCCAACGTTCCATTATCATTTGTATTTTTTCCTCCCTTTTTTTTTTTTTTGGTTATTTACTGTATACCTATGTTTCTAGTTTTGAAAGTTGAATGAAAATACTCCTTCAAGCAACATTGGTCTGCCATACCATGTTTTGCATTCAAATTACCCACCCACATCAGTATAAGCAGGATGGTGAAATTAACCCTCACACTTTCAAGATCTCAGTAGTAATTCTCCATACTGTCAGCCACTCAATTCTTTTAAGATGTCAGTTCTGTGAATTTGGTATTGAATCAGTTAATAATTCTCCAATCGATATTTAGTCTGATTGATATTGTAACAAAAAATTCTGCCTTAGTCACTCATGGTAGTTGATGGGTAGAGAGAGTTATTACACCCTGTAACTGAAGCCTGCATTCAATTCGTTTTAAGCTAGAACTTTCCATATCTAACAACAATTTCTGGGTACAAAAACTGTCACTGTTGAGCAGGATAGTTAAATAAGGAGAGTTTTTTCTTGTCATCACTTTTAACTACACTTAGATGTTAAATATCACAACATTTCTATCTTTCAAAATTACCTTCATGTCTGTGTGGCTCAATTGTTACTTTGGCTCCACCTTTAAACCCTCCACGACCACCTCCTTTCAACAACAACAACAACATCAATAATGAGAAACTCTTGATTTTCAACCCTTTAATTCCCAGATGTGATTAACATGTAACTTCTGCTTAAAATATCCATATATTAGCGGGCAAACAGGTAATGAGAATACTCAAAATTATCAGGTAGAACTTTTTATCCTGATTTAACATCAGATTCTTGTAATTAATTTGCAAGATATGTAAAAAATATGCAGCAGCTCAAGTGGAGAATTCACAGTCACATCTGGGAGTTCAAGGGCTAAACAAATTCTCCTTGTCAGTGCCTTGGGGAATGTATTAAGACTAGTATGGAGACTAGACTCACTTATGGTAAGTTGCAAAGGGTTAAGGGCACCAGGGAACTACCAAGGAAACCTGTGATGGAGCTACCACCCCTATCCAGGAGGGGTAGGCATATAGTACCCTTCCTAGCCATGCACTGCAAAAATCAGGGATAAGTATCTACACTTATGGGGCACAGGAGGGGTAGGCATACAGTTCTCCTCCTGGCTATGCACTGCAAAATTCAGGGGTAAGTACCCACACTCATGGGCCACAGGAGAGGTAGGCATACAGTTCTTCTCCTGGTTATGCACTGCAGAAATCAGGTATAAGCACCCACACTTATAAGCCACAGGAGGGGTAGGTATACAGTTCCCCTCCTGGCCATGCACAGCAAAAATCCAGGATAAGTACCTACACTTGTGGGCCACAAGAGGGGTAGGCATTCAGTTCCCTTCCTAGCCATGCATTACAAAAATCAGAGATAAGTACCCAAACTTAAGGGCCATTTGGCCTCTTGATCTGTGACCTATTTTAATGGTCCTTTGGAGTTTGTACTTTACACAAACTTTTCTTTTACTTAATCTACAATGTGTTCACAATTAAGTGCTGGTTGTGTTGATGATAATATAAACAATGACGTCAAACCTCTGCCTCCACCTCTGCCTCCTCCACGACCACCAAAGCCTCCACCTCTTCCACCTCTGCCTCCTCCTCCACCTCTTCCAAATCCTCCACCTCTACCACCACCCCCACGGAAACCACCTATGAACATAACAACAATTCTTAGTAGCTGCAGAATACCATTCCATTGCACTGAAGAAAACTAGTGTTACAAACATAGAATCTGGCAAGATAAAAATTGGAAAGGGTCAAAGCTCACTTCAAATATCTCTATTTGTCACTGCCTGAACAGAGGGCACTCTGATCTTCCCACAAACTGTGTTTTTGCACCTTTTTATTACCAAGATCTAGGAATCAATTCTATGGACTGTATTTTAAATATTTCCTGTGATTATAGCCCTGAGAATTTATTATTGAAATCAAACAATTTCCCCTTGTTAACAATCTTTTCTTTTCTTCTCATCATGTTGACAATGTATTGATATTGCTCAGTGGAATAACTCATTGGTCTCTTCTAGAGGAGAAAGGGTTAACCAGCAGGACCATGGTCTGTTCCGTGATTGAGGTACGATTTGAGTCAGCACTGTATTCTTAGGTAGACAACCTTATGCTTAGAGTGCTTGGGATTCTCTCTCTACCCAAGTGTATAAAAGAGTACTAATGAACTCAAGGCTCTGACTGCCTGCAAAATTTGTTGAATGAAAAAGCAGCCGCTTCCATGTTGGATTTTTTTGTTGAGATCTCTCTTGGTAAGGCACAATGGGCTTTTCTGAAGTTCACCATCACTGAGCAGCCTTGCTTTAAATTTCAGCAGGTGACCTGAGTTCTTTGCAACCCAGCCAAATGCTATAAAAACTTGACCAATTGTTCAGGTTGTGAGAATTGTGGTAACTCATGATGGACTGCAGCTGTAGTACCTCATCCAAAGAGGGTATTAGTAGTTCTAGTGTTTTCATGCAACAGTCACATGGATAAAATCTTGCTGTCTCTGGTAATGTGTTGCTGTGTGCTCATATTAAATTACCAACAGGATAGATTCAAACACAAAGTCCTGTCCGGATGAGTGATTAGACTTTTGATAGCTTTCCAACAACAAAATTTTCATACAAGATTATGCACGACTTTGTGAAGGATGAAATTAGAAGCACACTGGAGCACGTTTTAGCACTGTCCGTGAGATCAACATTTATATCTATCGAAATGTTGGGCTCACATGCAAGACCTTCATCCCTGATCAAAATGAAAATTTACTTTGCAGCACAGATTTGACAAAGAATCCCTTAAAACTATAATCAGACACGAGGTAAACGCAAAACCTTGCAGTATAACAGCACGATTCGATTCAGCTGGGAATTCAGTTAGCGTATGATGTTTACAAACCTCGTCCGCCGCCACCTCTTCCACCTCCTCCGCGGCCACCACGCGGACTAAAACCTGGAATGCGTAACTCTAATCAGTAGATGATAAAATTCTGCTTGATGAGCAAGAAATGATAAATTACTTACCTGGTCTACCCATTGGAAAAGTTTCAGGAACACAACTAACGCACGTGGTATGATATTACCATAATGCGCATGACCACGTAAGTCATGCTGGTCGTATTGCATGTTGGGTAGAGCTCCTCGCCGTAAAAATCCAAAATGGCGCAGAAGTTGGTAAACTTTGGACAGAAAATTGCGACGGCAACGCCTCGTTTGGTCACTAGAATATCATTTCTAGCCCTTGGTAAGAAATCAAAGTAATCTTTTGCTATTTTAATCATTCTTTTCTTCTTCTAGATCTCTTTTTTTCTACCTTATTTGTTTGTGTAATCTTGCAACGAAAAGACCAGCTATCGGTGGGCTGATATTCGACTTACTGTTAAAACTTTGTGGTGAATACTATAGCAAGAAATCTGTTGTAATAGTTTTCACCGTTAAGTAAATTGAATGCAATGTAACATAAGCGATGGTTAGAGGAGCAAATTGGTGAAAGTGATCCAAAACGTAAGAGATCAAATCGAAGGCTGAAGGTCTAGCTTCGTAGTGTGGCTGTATTTCTCACCTATTTAAGAAGTTGTTTTAATTGTTTGTGTAAATCTAATTCCTACTTGGAGATATTTATTGCAATTTATCGCTCTTGAAAGCAGTCTTAGTGTTTTTGTTTTGCAAGATAAATGTGATTTAGCCTGTTCGCTTAACCAATACTCATTTTGATGACAATATATATTCGGCCACTAAAAACGTTTTGGAAGGGAAATGTTTAGATTGTAAAGATACGAGCTTTTTAATCTTTTAAAAAGTTACAATCTGGCGAAGTATTTTCTGAAGAAAGGATCTTTTGAAAAATTACAATCTGGCAAAGTATTTTCTGAAGCAAGGATCTTTTGAAAAATTACAATCTGGCAAAGTATTTTCTGAAGTAAGGATCTTTTGAAAAATTGCAATCTGGCAAAGTATTATATGAAGCAAGGAAAGTAGCAGGAATATGTGAAAATGTTGAACTCAGTTAATTTTGCGAGTAGAAGGAAAACCAACTCAAAATTGGTTAAAATTGGTTTTTGCCATAGAACATAAGGATCCCTTTCTACAAAATTTGTTACTCTTTCCCTCTCATTCTTGATTTAGCTGTCCCAGTGCCACTGTGTTGGAATATTACATGGTAACAGCCAATAGTTACAACAAGAAATTTTAGTTTTAAAAACTGTGTTTTTTAGATATAGGTGTTTTAGTTGGCTTAGTGTTTTTTGCAAAATATTTTCTTAAGGGAATGAGGAAAGAATAGTAATAAGATTTTACATTTTACATAAGTGTGTGACACCTTACTGTTTACATTCATTGTTGACATTGCATCTCACAGTCTTGTTTGATTGTTTTGAATGTTGTATGAACTGTCCTGTAATTGTACTGTCTGTTCCTTTATTTCTGACCTCAGTTTGTTGAAAAATGTCTGTGTAAAAACAGCTAGAAGTGATCTGTTTTTTTTTTATGGTAATAAATAAGTGGCTGATGAAGACTCTGAGGTGTGGTCAGAAGCTAGTTTTGTTCAATTATTTTAGACCTTGCAAAAATTACTGTTTATTTAGATAACAGATTGTCTTTTACACCCAGATGCTGCTAAGAAAGCACAGCCCCCTGTTATGACTTTCTTGAATAATGCCAAAGTGGAGATGCTTCCTCCAAAGCCATCAGACTGGCCAGCCATTAGGAAAAGCTTTCTTGGTCTGAAAGAGTCTGCCATGAAGGGCAAGTTCCTTGATGTTACAGTTAAGGAGGCTGCTGCAAATACTTTGGTTGCTGTGGAGATTGCCTTCTGGTTTTATGTTGGTGAAGTCATAGGAAGACGAAGCCTGATTGGTTATAATGTTTGATAGACTGTCAAGTTGTTCTACATGTGTCTTTGTTTCTGACTTAAGTGTGTTGAAAAGCTATTTTTTGTTCTTTGTGTAAAATCAGTAATTATTGACCTGGGTTTTTACAGTGATTAATAAAGGATTAATTTCCAACTTGTTGTGAGAGGTTTTCATTCCTTTTTTTGTTCTCTAAATTGAATTTACTTGAGAATTTACTTCTCTATTGCTTAAGAACCATCAGGTTTGCTAAAAAAAAAAAAGTCAAATTGAGTTGTCAACAGTTGGTTATTTTTCTATCAACTGCAAGAGTTAATGTGTATTTTGACAACAACCACCACATTTACTTGTAATTCCTCTGTTTTTGTGCAGTATGTACCAAAAAGAGAATTCTTTTGTTAAGTCAGAAGTGTTTCGCTGTTAGAAGTTTCGGAGTTCAGATTTGAAAAGATAGAAGAAATAAGGAATTTTTAAACACGTGGGACTGAAAGAAACGAGGATTTGAGCCCTTGGGAGTTTTAATTTCATGGTCAGGTACTTGACTCATTAAGCTAAAGAGAATCTGATCTCTTTGTGAGTTAAACTTAGAGCCCTCTTTACTGGCTTCCGTTTTGTATTTTGGGCTATGGTTTGTATATACTGAAACGAAGATACGCATAAAAGCCCTTCTCTCTCTTTTTCAACTTAAGTGCAACTTTATTTCAGGTGTTTTTTTTTGTAAAATTATAGGTATTTTGTTATCACTCTTAATTCAAAGTGGCTGCGTTCAAGTACCTAAGTATTCAAAAGCTCCTACAGATGCCTAAATTGTACGTTAAATGTTATCTTGGATTGCTTTGGTTCTATTTCGCTGCACCCTGGAAATGATTGAGAAGGTTCGCGCCGCCCTATCACCAATCACATGCAAAAATAAATACCAACCACGCCTTTGCCACGTGCTTTTTCCTGGGCTTTCGATGTTTGGTTTGTACATGTCTACTTTGAGTTTTCATAGGCTCGTGGTGATAGTTTGTTTGTTTTTTTCGAAGTCCACTCTAAATTTCACAAAGGATGGAGCTAATATTTTGGCCTATTAAATCCTTTTAAAAAACGCAAGTTTTCTATTTCTTCTTCGCGAATGTCGAAATTGCTCCGACAAGAACATTTCATATTATTTAAATAAGACGGATTCCGGATTTTTTAGACGGCAGATCTCTTCTAATTGCTTGGAAACGTTTATCTTTCTTTTAAAGCATTGTTTCATCCGTGTTTCTCGAGGATGTTCGTGACCCCGGCCTCTGAGCCATCTGTGAAACAAAGCAGATGTATCCAAGTCAGTTAACATCATAGTATCAAATCGTCAGCATCAAGCGAAAGGAATGAATTTCTATCATGATATCCTTATACCTCGTGTGAATGTTTTCTTTCTCCCCCGTCACGTGGTCCGTGCAAACTGGACACCGATGGTCTCTGAGGTTTGACGTAAACCGGATTTGAAAACAAGCTTTCCAGCTGAAATGCAGGAGTATATGCAAAGAGAAAAGGAATAAGTAGATATAAAACGAAATGATGATAAGACTTAACGGTCTCAGTAAATGGTGACATTACCGGATCAATGTCTTTATCTGAGTAACTACGCACCCACCCTTCCCATAACCCAACAACAGTCAAATTTACGGTTGATGTTGGGTAAGGGGAGGGGTAGGTGTGCAGTTGCTCGGATTTTGACATTGATCCCTGTAAACTTTACCTCGTTTAAAGAAGCGCCTTGATGCGTTCCGCGTGATGTTCGTCGGGGTTTTCTTTCTCCCGATCCTCCAGTCGAGGCAGAGGATTGGACACTAAGCTTTCGAGTGTCTGTACTGCTGTGCATATGACCAGCGGGCGGCTTATCGCTCGGTTTCGCTGGATCATTAACTGGAGGAAACATCGGCTCACTGTGGGATTTCTCCACCTTAGTATGAACCTGAATAATTGACACAGGAACGCAGCACTTTACCACATAGAAGAGCAAGTGAGATGACGTTAGTTGCATGAAGGCTCAAACAAGGGATCGATCATTATGTATCACAGGGGGGAAGGGGGGGGGGGGTTGATGTAACCTGATTCACCCATGAGGCTCTCTGTAATATTCTTATGACCCACCATAATTGGCAGTCAATATTTTATCTTCCCCCCCCGGTTCTACTCTTTTGGTATCGACTGACCCCCCTCTTTTCCCCTGGAAACTGTGTGATCCACCTCAAACGCCCCTCCCCCGGGATAGACACTGACTGGCGATGTATGTGAAGCAAGAAATATTACTTGAGGTTTGACTCGTTGCTACTCACCTTTAAATGTTCAGTTTGTGGATGTTGGAAGGTTCCACTGTCCGCTACTGGTGTCGTGTAGCTCGCTAGACCAGCTATTGTCGCCGATTTACTTATTCCTTCCACCTCGTTTTTGCTGCTTTTTCTCGGCGTCAGTTCGGGTGGTAGACTCTGTCTTTTCGTCTGTTTTACATTCACTTCAGTGATATGCGGCTCTGGTGTTCCTGGTAGACTTGGATAAGCATCGTGGTCAGGTTTTTGTGGCCTCTCGGAGGTTTCCTTTTTCACCTCTGGTTCGGATTCCACCTTTGATGCTACTGTAACCTCTAGTGGCCGAGGATCACTTTTTGGTTCGGAGGACTGGGATCGCGAAGAACCTTCTTCCTATACGAGTGTAAAAAGTATTTCTTAGTTTAAAATCCTTTCGCAGATTAAGGATGATAGAACATGTAGAAGCCCATCGGGACCTGCCGTAAAGAAAATTTTAAATTTCAGCCCCATTACCTCAAACACCTCTTAGAAATCGTAAACTAACAATTAAAAAAAAATGTAATTTTGAAGATGTCCAGTTTAAATGCGAGACTGACCTGAGGTGACCTTGTCTGGGCCCTCACTGATATCAAAGGAACGTGTTCTATCGCCGGGCTCTTGCTGCTGATCTTTCTACGAGATCCCTGTAACTTAAGAAGGGTGTTTATTTTGTTATTTTTCATCCAATTATTTTTTTTTAAAATAAAAATTCGAGATATCTGATACTACCCACGAAAGTATCACCTCACCAAGTAGCTTTCTCTCGCTGTGGTGGGTAAATTGGGAAGCTTAAAATCTCAGATTTAATTTTGGCCAAGAATAATTTTTCTTTTTAGCAAATATTCATGGCCATTGAAAGCAATGTATCCTTTTATTTATCTTCAAACAATAACCTACAGATTCTTCCACGTCAAAAAACGTTCGTTGTTAATAGCAGGAATGACCAACATGCCTACCTGTGGGTCTTGCACATGCGCGGGAGGATTGCCTCGTTTACTGCGCTCCTTGTCCGTCAAACAGCCATCTTCATGACTACAACGATGAACCCCAGACTGGTAATAACCTTTTATCTGCGCAGGAATTAATTAGTAGCTTATTAGACTTCTCGAGAAAAAAATGGGGCACATTGGCGCTATTAGCAGATAACCTTACTCAAATGCTTTTGGTTTTATACCAACACAGAAGGATCTTGAAAAAAAAATACGAATAATATATGAGCAGTATTTACTTACATCAATGTTTAAAACGCAGTGGAAGAAAAACAAAAATATTCCCTGGAATAAAAGAAACTCGATGTTAAGGGTCATATGCAATAAGGTGATCACTCAAGATTCCTTCCCAGCATGGGCGGCCAACATTTTAGGGTAAGGAAAAGCTTTCGGCTAAGGGGTGGCCCCCCTGATTTGTATGCCTTAGGTTTTTAATACAAACAAATGGCGCGGCAAACGACGGCCACCCTCTCCCGTTAAGGGCACACGACTTGAACTGCAGGCTAACGAACAGGTACACATCTACCCAACAGTGGGTGAAATTAATTATTTTCTTCTGATAGCCACTTAGCTCCTAAATTCTTCAAAGTGGTAGCCAATTCAAAAAAAGTCGGTCGCCATTTTCAAAGACAAACAAAACCTTTTTTTTTTACGCTGTCATCGTTCTAGGAATTAAGTTAGGGATCTTTAACGTGCTCTAAAGTGGACACTAGGATCCAAGATGGCGTCTAGTTATCCCCCCGAACAGAACAACTTCAAAGGATAATGTTGTACATTAGTCATTGGCTTGGTAGTGAGAGCAATCTTAGTCTTTCGTCGGAAATCAAGCCCCACTCAGTTCGATTGCGCGTTTAATTAGTTCGATCCTGATTGCGCGCATAGATTTTGCCCTATCAACTGAAAATTTGTTTATGCGGTTGATTTGTAAAGAAGCCTCCCTCGTTATTTAAGATCAATTATTTTGCAAGCGCCATATGTGTAAGAAGAACAAGAGAGATGGTAAATTTTGAGCTCACCCTGTTGACTTGAGAAAGACGTTACTTGTTTTGTTACGAGTGCAGGGCGAAGAAAATTACTGGGTCTCAAACAAAGAATCGATTCAAGAAACTCCATTTCGCTGTCTGATGCTCTGCTACTGAGTCACAGAGAAATCGATGGTGAGCCAGGCTATTCAAAATGTCGGTATGTGGTTTACATTTATTTTGAGATAGTCCGTACGATGAACAATCCACTCACCTGAAGCCCATTAATAAGTCCAAAAGAGAGTTGAAAAAGGACATCATCGCCCTCTCGGAAAGACAAAATACCAAAAATCCATCCAAGACACAAACTAAGTAACATTATACTATTGGTGCGGATGCCATATCTGCGGAAAAAACGAGTATCGGGGATTTTTTGAGCAATTTTCAATTGAATGTCTAAATCGAAGTAGAAGACTTTTGGCCCTTATTTGATCATTTCGCCGTGGTAACTTTAGAATGCCAGAAATTATTTGATAAGGTTCCGGAAATTGAGATAAAAATTGACGGAGAAAGCACAGCACCTTGTATATCGTTTTTCAAGAACAGCTCTAGCGCAGATATCATAAGAAGGTTGTCGTAGGTGATGAAGAACGACGGACAACATCATTAAGTTAAGCTGTATAAAAACAAACAAAAGAAAGTTAGGATTTACAATGATAATTCGAAATTTCGTTGACGGATGACATCAAGTCCTCCAAGTAACTGGAGCCCTGAGGCACTCGTTAAAATTTTCACCCAGTTGGTAAGTGAAACTATTGTTGATCTTAATGTTACTTCTTTTTGTAAAAATTGTGCTTCTTTCAACTTCAGTGCATCTTTGAAATAACTTTAAAAGTGGCTGAAAAAATTTTTCATAGGTTTTGAGAACTGAAACGTTTTGTTAAAACAATTAGACTTTTCATTTTTCTGTTAATCAATTAATCGTAAATAGACCATCATATTCTCAATTATGGAGATGGCTGGTTCTTTTTCCAACCAATCGTATCCCTAAATTTGTGAAATCCCTTCACCTTCATAAAAAACAAAAATGATACCTAATACAAATTACACACACGAAAAAGTTCTTTTACCGTTGCAATGAGAAGACACGGAATAACTAGCGCCCACAATATGTGATCGGAAGGCCAGCAACAATAAATAGACAAACTGAAAACAAAGAGAGAAAAAAACAAGAACTTAGTACAAAAAAATGTATAGACTAAGTAAATACTTGACGAAATAACTAGACTGAATGATTCAGCTGTGACATTAGGAACGGACTAACTGCCTGCAGATTGACTGATTGTCAGATTGAGAGATGGACTGACTGATCGATTGACTCACTGACTGAATGACTGACTATCTGGCTGACTGACTGAAATGACGAACAAAATGACGGGCGAACCGGATGTCTCACTGATCGACTTACTGATCGATTGACCAACCTTTTGGCTGATATGCTAGCTGTTCATGCAGTCTTGAATAATTGTGATAAGAATGTAACGCTTACACTTGCTCTGACTGTTTTGATTTAAACCCAATGGCAAGAGATATTGCTATCACGGTTACTGGAAACCCTAAAGAGGAATACGAAATAAAAACTGATTAAAATGACAATGGAAGCACTTTGTACAGGTGTAAAGTGCAGTAAAAAAGGTTGAATTGATCCAGGCGTAATGCATAAAAGCGGAGCTCGCAGCACGCACTGCGCGCGGAGCGAAGCCCCATATCTGGAAAAAAACGAAAGTAAAACTGGCAACCTATCAAGCCGAGAAATTTTGTGGTAGTATATACTGCTCTTTGCCCATAAGTAACTCATTCATGCAAACATGTTTTCTCATTTACCTTCCCCTAACATTACGCTTCAACTATTTCGCTAACTTATATTTATAAGTTAATTTATATTTATTTCGTTTCCCTTATCTCCTTTCTCCTTTCATTTCTTGATTCTCTTCAAGAATCTTGCCTCTCTACTGCGAACTTTGATTACGGGAAGACAGCTGTTTTCCTCTCAGGTTTTTTCCTGCTAATTTTGCCAAAACTTTATCGAAAAAAGTATCCTGTGCGTTTATCCCTCAGGGCACGTGATACTGCTTGTTTTTTACCCTAATAGAACAGTTCGCAAGCAAGAGTTGAAAACCCAAATCCAAAGTTTTGTCCGCAGTCAAACATTAGTTAAAAAAGGGTTAACATTATCATTAACCAATAATAACTCAAAGTGAAAAGAAGTAAACTGCTTGAAGCGCGGGAAAAGCGAATGACCAATGCGCGATTGTTTTAAGTTTTGCATCTGATTAGTTGAGAGGATGGGACAAGTTTTCTGGACCAAGCGCAAAGGAAAATTCAGTAAAACCATGGCAATCCCGAATTACTCACTCTATTGAAAATTTCTCCGTCTTACAATCCGCGGCGATTGGTATTTTTTTATTACAACTTTCTCCTTTTGAAACATTTTTGGCCAGATACTCACCCCAGCCAAGTAGCAAATAATAAATATTCTTTCTTAGAGGATGAGAGCTGTTGGTGTGAGTAAAGTACAAGAATAAACTATCCACTAGACACCAGGAAAAACAAGATGAAACGGAATAATGAAGAATGACCGACATCGCTTGACATCCTTCCTGTGAAGAAAATGGTTATGCACTCATTAAGTATAGTGAAGGTGATATTTATTCTCGAGCCACGTGACGCACCTAGCTTAAGCTTACTATGAAGCCACTAGGAGTAGTGCTACTCACCCCTGGAAGGGATGCAAGTCAGTTGCATGGCTACCCTCCGGAATTTCTCAGGCCTCCTTGACCCTTTTATACTCCTGGGTAGAGAGACGGAGGTATTTCCGATAGTGACAACCGGAATTACGTCTGCATTCGCAGTCTGCTGAAGGTTGGCCTAGTTCCAGACTCTTAGTTCAAAAGGGCGGACACACTTAGAAGGTTAGGTTTAGGCCAAAATAATTAAATGAATTTAAAAAATGAAAGGGTTACCGTTTTCCTCACAACCAAAACTGCGTTTTTCTTGCCTGTCTGCTCTCAAGAAGAGGTTCTGAACCTATCAACACCCGCTACCTTTCCACTTTGTTTTTCGTTAAGTAAAAATTGCCACAGTAACGTTTTAATTTTGGAGAGCATTTACAGTCTTCTTACCTCCTTTTTGTAAGCAGCTATGCTAAGCAACAGAACAACTTGAGTCAGTCCCACAGCCAAGATCAAATGCTGTTTGATGAGAAACGACTCTGTCCGAGGCCTAGAGTAAAAAAAAGTAGCCGTTGTTAAAACAAATCAAACGGAAATCCCTTTATACGTTTTTGCGAGTGAATAGTGGAACTGTAATGCAGATGAGGGATTCTGAGCAATCATCCAATAATGCTTCACCTGTCTCTCTGTATGTTTTTTCTGTTAATCATAACCATTACAATTTCCTCAAATGTGATTGGTGAACTGACTGCTTTATTTTTCTCTAATTATTATGTAGAGTTGTAATCGGACTGTGAAATCGGACAGTTAGCTCTAATCGGACACCTGTATTCGGACAGTTGAAGCAGCCAATCGTACTTGGTCCACTCAGCTTAATCCACCAATCACAGAATTGATCACAATAACCATAGCGACAACCACTTATCCTGAGAAAAACTGGGAATTTCCAAAATGGAGGAATTGTTTTACTTTAGACATTTTCTCCATTGGAGATATTTGTTCTACATGTACTTTTTTTCGGAAATTGTAATGGTTATGATTAATTGGTAACAGGAATTCGTGTCGTCCAATTCTGTCTGTAATCATACTCGTGATACTTTCTTCATTTGTGTCTCTCTTCTACTTTGAACTTAGATGATGGAAATATTTCCCCTGCCTCTCAAATTAAAGATGGCGACGAACATATGAGGTAGTTTTCCTTAACGAGTTCAGTGTTTTTTGCATGGAAATTTTCACCTTCCCAGGTTATTAATATCCTGTGTAACAAGATAATTTGGTTTGATTGGCCACGGTAAAGAGTTAAAAAAGCTGTTGTTTGAGCATTAACCCTTCGTGAGAGGAAATGACGGAGGGCTGACACTGAAAACGTCAGCTTCTGAACTCTTTTATGCATTTTTAAATGGTAAAAAAGTAAAAGAATTAAAATTGGCAGCCTCTTAGAATCAAAGTGCACTTGAGCCATGCCAAAAGAATGAATTACATTCTGGTTGCGTGTTGGAGGTGTTTCCCAGCCATTGTATGAGGGCACTCCCCAGTTTTAAGCCTGAAAGCTAGCAGACGACTTAAAAACGTAAAACATTCGTCAATTTTTCATAAAATTCACGCAAAGTGTCTTTGTTGTTAACAAATAATTTAGCATCTGGAAACAGAAAATTAACTTTCCACCAATAGATCGGAAACTAAAATGTTCAAAACGTGGAGAAATCCGCGAGATTTTTTGCGTTACCCAAAATTCATGATCTATAAACACTGTCAGTGATTTATTGTATGTTTTTGCTATATTCCTTGAACCTGACTCAGTTAAAAAGGTGTAAAATTTCCAAAAAATGGACACTTGCATCATATAAACCATTAAGATTTCCTTCGGGCAATAAGTCGGAAATTTTGATAATAATTCCGCTATTTTCCCATTTCCTTCGACAGCACAGTCGGTGAGGAGTCATCGAGTCTATCAGGAGAAACGATGAAAAAAAGTCGCTTGGTAACTTAGTTTGAACGTTGGAAACATCCTCTAAGTTTTAGATTTGGTGAAGTAATCATGAAAGAGAGGCCAAGGTACTTCAAGGGTTTTCCGACATTGTTTCAAAATGCAAACATATTGGTTCATTTTTCCCAAATCTATTTAGTAGATCCGTGTACATTCGCCATTAATTGAACGGATAAATGTATGCAGATTTCCGCGATTATCTCCTTGTATTGGAGATAGCACCAATTACTTGAAAAATTAATGATAAATAAACACTGTGGAAAGAAAAAAGACATTTGGATGCTAATTAGGGCCATAGACTAGACCATATTTTCAATGAACAGCTTGTCGGGATAAAAATTACATTTTAAAATCGGTTCTTTAAAAAAAGAAAGAAAATCGTATCATGGTTTTCGGCAATGCCTAAAGGAATATTTGGAATGGATTAAGATGGCACTTCCTCTCCGTTATCAAATTTATGACAATGGCATATTATTCAGGCCGAATACCATCTGGGAAAATTGGAGTTAGTTCCATTCATATACTTTGCATCCAAATGGTTTTGAGGTTGCCAATAGCCCCATATAAATGATTTAGATGTATATTCAGTATTTCAATTTCGCGATGTATTTCGCATGGTTAAATTCATTCTTATATTTCGTCAGTTTCGAAAGATGAGAGCATCATAATATTGATCGATGTTTTGGTGTTTTATAATGTTCCGTACGCGGAAAATATATAAACAACTGGTCAATTGACGGTTGAAAATGCAAAGTTCCTCGTTCAAAATGTTTTTTTTTATTCTGCTTGATGATCTTTTTATTCTTGCCCGCATTGAATTGCAAAAGCTGTCAAAATATTGAAAGACAGAGGAAAACTACTGTATATCGTAATGGCTGTGGGCAAAAATATACTTGATCGACGCCTTAAATGTTTGCCGCTTTGAACCGAAAGAAAGTTCTGTCTTCTTTTATCTTTCCACTTTGAACTTAGATGATGGAAATCGAACAAACGGTATTTTGACGCAAAACTACACATCTCGCTGATTCGAAAGAAAGAAATACGAACTCCGTTCAAGAAATATTTTTGCTACAACAATAAATCGTGGAATATACATCCACATTGGTTTTTGACGCGCGATTTCGTTCGTATTTATTCAGCTCACGGCCGGAATAAGATTAAACTTTAAAAATACAAGGTGTGCTGTCAATTTATAGGTAAATACGGGGTCGATAGTGAAAGCCTCAGGGAAGTTTCAGCGACACATACACGAAGTGTATGTATCAGTTTTCTCAAACTATATTTAGCACACGAGCAGAAGTTCGAAACATCAAGGAGTCAATTTGACTGGCCTCGATTGAGGCTTTTTCGACGAATTCCAATTTTATTTCTATCATTTGCAGACATTCTCTAACATTGTCAATTACAATTCCTCACCGCAGATTTCATGATATTAAAAGTTTTGTTTGTACCTGCCAAAACCATCCCTGTCTGCATAAATCATGTTTCATAAGAGTGATCAGTGATAGTTTTAGGTAGACTCATTTAAGCGTTGCAAAACGATTTCATTCAAAAGGAATTTCGTTAAGGCGGAAATGACAAATTTAACAAGGGTTTTCTGTGGGAGTCAACGCTATTTTAGTCTGTCTTAAAGCACTAACTTGAGATAAACTATTCTAAACATTGAAGGATATGAACAATGAGAAATGTATCACCTGAAAAATATAAAAGCGATAGTAGAAACCAGGCAAAAAAACAGCGAGATTCCACAACCAACGATGGCAGTTGCATCCAAGCCGTACTCTCTCGTAGTATTTGGTCTCATTTTCATTTCATCCCGTCTTTAGTTCATCAAAACTGACGCACAGCGCTCTCGAACATCAGTTGCTTCGGATGGTTCGCGAATGCGGAATCTCTAACCGGAAGATCGCAGGATCCTAACCACCCGGCCTCTAACAGTTCTGCTTCGATGAGTGCGTCACTATCTTAAGTGAGGTTTCTGTGAACTGGATGCTGTACACGACCTCTTCAAGTCATAGCGGGTAGTTGTTATGTTCATGTAAAATCAGTAAACCGAGGAGAATACCACTGCGGAGTTCTTGGGACGTGAATAACGCCCCTGCTGAAAAGAGCCGCTCGACAATACTAAGAAGGACTGAAACACCGTCGCTTGCTCAGTGCAGAACAAGGCTAACGTTGTTTTATTCTGTGGAGTTTACATCGGTGAAGTGGCAATCCTTTAATATAAACCAACAGTCTATGTTTTTGTGGATCTCGCTAGCAATTGGTTCTTGTATAACGAGCTTGCACGTGATCAAACAGGTGCTTCTTAAGTCGATTTAATAGTTAGCTTTGAAATACTGCTCAACAAATAGACATCGACGTTTCGGTGATTTCCACACAAAATAATTGAACTCCAAAACGAATTTATATGTTATTTCCCTTTATTCAATTTCTCGCGTGCAAATTAATGATGGAAATATAATCGCTAGTTCACGGGCAATACCTATTCAATTTACCCATTCAGTTCGAGTTGAGTGGCTACCGCAAAATATCCCGCAAATAGAACGCGTACAAAATAACCGAAATATTCCGTTTTCGCTCTGAATGAAAACATACCAGTGTTTCATACTCTTAACATTACTACCAAGTTTTCTCTTGTTGTGCTGATGCCGTTTCCAGGGTTATCATTTCGTCTGGAAACTCTTCATTGATGGTTTAAGTAGCTGGTATTATCCATGTCGTAAATCTTGTCATGTGTCGGTCGTTCTCCGGAACAAATTATCTTGTACCTTGTAATTCATTTTATGATAGCGCTATGAATTTGTAAACATTAGGCACAGCTACTACATTTAAGTTTATAGCATTCACTGAGATTATGGGCGAATCGACAGAATATCCACGGAAAATCAAGCAAGTATACTAAATATGGAAATTGGGCTTTCAGGTTTTTCTTTGTTTCATTAGAAACATTATCTGCTCTGTACTAACCGTGCTTCATGAAATAAATAGCCTCCCTAATTGTTGAAACTTTTTTTTTACATTATTTATTATTCTCTTCAACATGGCACTTTATTTCATATTTTGTATTTGTACCTCAGTTAAAAAAAAAAAAAAAAAAAAAAAAAAACGGAAACGCTTCTTCAGTCTTTACAAGTGCCAAAATAACTTTAAAACGTACTTTATTGCGTAAATTATTTCCTTTTTCGATCTGGTAACTTTTCACGGACGCTTCATACCAACCCAGCCAGTTTTCCTGACAAACAACTCCTTGAATTTTTTGGGAGTAATTCCTCAGATCAGTAACGAAAATTATTTCTGGTGTAACCTTCTCGTGAAACTCGTGTAGAGTCTCCCTGTTATTCAAATTACATTTTCGATTCTTTGACATAACGCGTTTTGAAATGGAACGAACTGATATATTTGATGTTATCCACTTTATCGCTTTCATTGTGGTTGCAATTAATTAAAGCCGGTTACTGGCTGTAAGACTTCTCTCCGCCGTCTTTTCAGCCTTCGCGCATGCTCTCGTGTTTGGGTTTTACCTGCTGGCTAATGACACCATCGGCAGCCGCTTATGGGAAAGATATTATTAAATACCTCTCACTCACTGTTTATATATGTTTTTTTAATTATCATCAGGGTTCGTTTTGTGTACTCTGATATTTGTTCACTGTATACCGATATTTTCAAAACATTCTCCCTGTTTGGAGGTGTCCTCAGTAACCATGACAACGGGAAGAGGACTATGCGGTTTCATTTAAATTTGTCGCATAGCCCGAAAAAGAGTCTTTCGGTGAAAATTTATAGATCAAACTGACATAGAATATGAGATCATAATGATACATGCCACATGGACTGCCACATGAATTTTTTCTTTTAACAAACTACCGCGTTAACGTTCTAAAATACTTCTGGAGAGATCTTCAGTTCGGACAAACAAAAAGATGACTTAATGGCTGTCGCCAAGACGATTGGAACCCTGGAGATCTCGTTAAAAAAGCCAAGATATATTAATTTGAGAAGTCTCTTAAAGCTATCATGACATCCTATTAGTTAAGATTTGGATCTGTCAAGATATGGTTAAAATGGACAAGATGTATGTTAATTTGAGAAATCTCTGAGGGCTATCATGATATTTTATCATTCAAGGTCTGGATCAGTTGAGAGATCGACGTCTTTGGCTTGTAAGTTTTGTTTTAAATTATGTATACATAGGAAAGATTTCACCAAAATATTATCACAACCTAAAATGGGTAAACAAGCTGAAGGGGGCTCTCTGACGCGCGCTTGGTCTGTATTCTTCAGCCCTGTTTGAGACAACCTCGTCCCTAGGGTTCCCCTTCTTCCTACTCCTCTCTCTCCATCTCTCCCCCCCCCCCTAGGGAACGGGAAGGAGGCCCTAGATTCGACGTTGAGTTCGAAAGGGAGTCTCACGCACCCTCAAACCACACCACTCCAAAAGCTGACATGCTCGTCTTTCCCTTCAAAAGCGATTTTGAGATTGAAAGCTTGATCCAGTAACAATTTATCAATTTTATTAGCCACAGATGTGAATCGCTACGAGTGAAGCATACAACATACATCTGATCAATTTTAATACTGTTATCCCTCCCCAGTCCCAAGCACGTCTCCTCTGTGACGTTGATTCATGAAATAATACAGTGACATTCTTCTAATTTTCAAAATCTTGCCCTAGGCTCCTATCAAACAGGATCGAGTTACAGTCTTCGTAAGTAGTTATAACATAGGGAGAATAGCAATTTAAGTCTTAACAAGGAAGTTGTGTATACATATCTGGCGATATTTCATACTAAACGTATCCCTTTCACTACACGATTTCCACTCAGATAATATCCTGCAGGTTCTTCCACAAGGAAAAAATAAAAGAAATAACACAAAACAAATTATTTTTCGCTTAGTCTTCTATGATTAAAATGTTTGGAGTCTTCGAATCAGTCTTTTGGTTGTTGAGTGATTTGAAAAAAGTTCTTCATAGAAAGAAATAATGATGCCAAAATTATGTCTAAGAACGGTTTTTAACTATGTCAAAATGAAATCGAATAATATCGCTTTTTCATACATAAATTCGCACAAGAGCGCTCTTCTATTTACCGTTTGTAGCTGAATCTGAAAACAAGTCTACAGAGGAACCGAGAGGTTTTGAAACTAATACTGTAATATTACCACCTCTCGGTAAACCTCTTCTGAGAAATTCCAAGTTCAAGACATTTCTTCCTATTGAATACCATACATTACTTTTCCTAAGTGGTCTGACAATATTTAAGTAGATCAAGACAATATCTTCAAATTTGTAACTCTTAGGAGAGGAAACTAATCCACGAAGTAAGTAGACACAGTTTCTTTAGAAAGACAATTCTTCCCTCTCTCTCTCCCCTCCCATGTGAATTGTCGCGTTGAATGGAAGTCAGGCGTCTGCACTGTCAAGGTGTTCTCCTCCTTTGAGCCTGAGGCGAGCGAAGTCTTCAAAGATGAGATCGTCATCCTCATTCTTGTCAGGACCACTGGAATAAAATACGACGATTCGATGAATTCTCATCACTAACATCAACACATTTTCATCTATACTAGTTACGAAAGTCTGGAATTATATCAAGAATATTATCCTTTTCATAAGTAACTTTCTCTCAATGTTCTGTAAAAAAGGTCAGAGAACTTTACATTGTTTTCCTATTTGACCTTTACACCCTAACATCACCATACATATTTTCCATACCGTTCCCTATACATTTTCTAAGTCCTGATCACTATCTTTACTCTCGTGACCTTCGCGGGTAATTCAAGGGTTACATTGTAAGCCGTAGTTAGAAGTCAGTTACTCTTTGGGGTTTAAGGATTAACAGACTGCAATGGTTTAGTGAACTACCTTACTTATCACTCAGTCTTTTTTTTCCCGCTGGTTAGTAGTTTTAAGCCTCACACTGGCTTTGAATAGCTAATGTAGAGAGTGCTACAAACAAAAATGTTGAAAACCTTTCCACTATTGAATCCAAATTTATTATCCAACATCAAGTATGGCTCTTGACCATTTCTATGGAATTTTCACAAACTGTTACTTTCAATCCTTAAAACTACTTTTCACATGCCCGGCACTTCCGGGCTTTTTCCATAAGCGGCTGCCGATGGTGTAATAAACGGCTTTACCGCTAGGCGAAACCCAAACACAACAGCCTGTGATCTTACGAGCGGCGGTAGACCGCTGGCCACCGGCTTTATTTGAAATCCTTGTTATTTTTACGCGCGTTTGTGTACGCGTTTTTACTCACTCAGTGTCAAAGTCGATTAAGTTGTGGTCTACAGGAATGTCACCTGAAGCGGCACCCCCTACAAACAAATCATACTGGAGTCAGTAACGTGACGATACGCTAACAAGTAACATAAAAAGCCTTTTTTTTTCGTTAAACTGATGAAAATGTCTTGTTATATGGAGAATCAAGGTCATACGTCTCCTAGTCATTATAAAAAATGAGTAATTGAACATTAAAGCTAATCTCTCCTCGAGATACAAGCTGTTACTAACCCCTTAACCCTTTACTCCCTAATATCAGTATGTATATTCTCCCCACTGTTCTTCCTACATTTCCTAAAGTGCTGACAAGGAGAATTTGTTTAACAATCTAGAGTTTCTTTAGTTAGTAATCATTTCCTTTATTCTCATGGACTGCAATGAATGACTCAGCAGTATTACTGTAAGGAGAAACTAGATGCTAGTCACTCTTAGGTTTAAAGGGTTAAAGATCGTAGCGTCCAGTCTCCTCTGACGACTCTTTAACTTTTCTCAACGTATGGAAACGACATTCGGCGATTTTCAGAGAAAAAGATCTCACACTTTTCTGCCTCCTTACCAAGCGTTTGCAAAAAATATTTAAGTTAAAGTGACGAATAAAATAAGTACACTTCAAATTTGCTTCAAATAAGAGTTTTGGCTGATGACCTTCTTACAGTTTCATGCAGTTTATTTGAGTTGGAAATACTTGGAGCAGAAAGGGAGTTGATAATTTATCACGAGTCGAGAATTTTGTTTTTCATTCAAGAGTTTTCAAGTGAAAGAATCCTTGGTCGCTTACGGGAAGCAGTACCGTATAGAAGTAAAATCTTTGAAAAGAGAAAAGACCTCGAAAACTTCAAGTGGGGCACAACATTCTCGAGCAGTTCGACTTTCCTACCCGACCCCCTTTCCCACTCCCAGTGTCCTACCTGCTGCTTCCTCTGTGGGTACTTGTGGGGCTGGTGTGGACGGCGGTGTCTCATCTGGAGGTTTGGGATGACTTAATGTGAACGGTAACTCCAGTGTCACATCACTGATAGAAAAAGAGAGGGGATTTAACGACAAAGCATGGAGAATTTTAAACGCGAATGATATTTGTCACATTGGGTGGACCTAGCAAGAGAACAGCCTCTGCCTTTTACTTAAACTCTCATCCAAACCCCTTCCCCACCCCACTCCCCCCCTGCCAAAAAGAAGCAAGATTGCCGCTCTTACCCGCCATAAGCCACTATGACTCGCACTTTGACCTTGTATTTTACTATGATTCCAAGATTTTCTTTAGGAATGGTGTCATCCATTCTAAAAATGAGGAAGGAGATAACAAAATAAAAAAGTACAGTTAAAACCTTTCATACCACGAACTCACGTAGAGAACAGTGACAGCAGGCTGCTTTGTAATCAAATTTACTGAAAATCGTGACAAAGTTCTAGCGAGGGAGGAAGATTTACGCACCATAAAGCAACTGCAGATTAATACAAGCGTCAAAAATAATCTAAGCCAGCAATATTTAAATACTTTAGTAAAGCTTCCTCATTGGCTGAGGAAAAAAATGCTATTTTGAGAAAAAATGGTGCGACTCACGAATAAATCACACCAATGAGAGCCAATCAGATTACAAGGATCACAAGTGATTTCAAAATGGACGTAATACAAGTTTTGAATTGATCAGGATGTGTGGGCTAAGTTCTACTTACATCGTCGAGGAGGCTAAATTAGTATCCTCATGTTTTAATTTTCCATCGAGTGCCAAGCCTCTTTTATCCTTACATAACAAGAAAAAATCAGAAACCAGCATTAGATAAGTGACCATTATCAACATCATGCAAGTACGTGTTGAATGCTCAGGAGTAACACTAGTTGGTATCAATACGCCTGCAGAGCCGGGTGATTTTGACGAATGAGTGCTCAGTATTTTGTTGGTGAAAGGCTTGGGAGAGAAATAAATTTGTACCAAAGGGGCGAGTGACGGTCAAAGGAAGGAGATGGAAGGGGGAAGAGAAATAGAAATCATACCGTCTTCTCATTGTCAGTTACCGAATGACTTAGCATCTAAATACTGGTATATAGTTATTTCTATAAACATAAGTGGTGTAGGATAACAAACAGCCTTTATATCATACCCTGTTATTATTCAGGAGTGGTGTGAGGCGGTACACTTTTGATAAGGTTCCACTCTGTCCCACAGGAAAACCATCTCTACAAGGAGAATAAAAAGTGAAACAATCAAATTTAAAATTATTACATTTATTCCTGTAATCTAGGTAAACAAAGTTAAGCTGTACATTTGACAATTCCTTTAATCCTAAAAGTAACTGGCATCTTTCTCCTTTCTTACATCAAATGTACAATTGTGAGAGGGTAAGAATAAAGGAAACAATCACCACTTAAGAAGCTCCTGATTGGGAAACAAATTCTCCTTCTCAGTAACATGGGGAACATAAAAAGAGAAGTGGGGAGAATACAAAAACAAATGTTAGTGCATCCCACTACAACATCAGAACTGGCTGTAGTTTGCATCTTAATGAAGGACACAGATTTTTCTTCCTCTCACAAGTAATAGATATACAATATCCCTCTTAAAACTTTTTTTTTGATGCAACAATTCATAGTGATTTAAAATGTAACCAGAATTTGTTGCTAACTTTATCCTTAATGCTTACTCAGATTCTAACGATGCCACAGGACACTTGTACTGTGCAGTTGAAAATAAGCAGATGTCAGCAAACTGTCGTACTGCAAAAGAAAGACACAATTCTAGGCTAAAAGTCTAAAGAGCTTGTGGCTTTCTAAGAATTCCACAATGTAAACACATGCATGTAGTGAAAAGATGAGAACATTGCTGTGCTCATAACAATTTGAGAAATCTGTCTTTTAAAGGCAGTGGATACAAAGTTTGCAATGGGGAAAAAAACCAAACAAACAAAGAAGAAGAAGAAAAAAATAATGAAACAAACAAAAAACCAAAATATATAAATTTGGAGTATTTTTTTCATCCAATTCCCTTACTTGTGACTTTTATTTTCTTGCATGTCCTGGAAGAACTATTTGCAATATGTACATTAACCCCAATCTCCTCCCCATGGTAATACATCTGCAAAAGAAAAAGATTTTTCAGCCAAAGTATTTTCTACATCCATAACTGCATAAGATTCACTTTACTGCAAATGCAAGAGGAGGGTGACATCTGCATCACAATCTCCCCAACCCTCCCTACACATTTCTGTTGCTCCAGGCAACTTCCACCTTTTCCTGATCTTCTACACCCCCCTTGCAATTTCACACCTTCTTCTGCTCCTATCCCTTTGCCATTGTGCCCTTCTACACCACCTACTCAGTGCACACCCTTTCCCACCCCACCCATAGAACTTTGGTATCCAACACTGTACCTTTACCCCTCCCCCCTACTCCATCCTCTGTGCCTCTAAAAACTAACATTACCTCTTTGTCCAAAGAAGCTTCAATGTGGAGCTTATGAGTGCTAAGCATGAATTCCTTTTCCGTCTCAGCCTGAGGCTGTGGAGTGAAATTCAACACAAAGATAAATAATACTACTAATAAAAGATAAAGATGAAGCACACAAAAGATGTGGCTCCCAAAATTAATTCAGTTAAATGTATACTCAAAGTGCTAAGCAAGGTCCCAAATAGTGAAGGTGCTCATTCTTTACCCCAGATCTAATTTTTCAGCTTACCTGAGGCAAGGGTCGCTCTGGTGCATAAGTAATCTTTCTGATGGCCAACCGTACTGTGTTTCTAAAATCAAATAATAAAAATATTCAGAGAACAACAAAGGAACACACCTTGCACCTTAAAAAGAGAGTTATGGAATTGTAAGTAACCATAAGAAGATTGTCAAAGTGCTACAAGCTATCTGCAGTAAGTGATTGAATTACCTTTTGTGTGGTTTTTCTTCCATAGATTCACTGATGTAAGTTTTAAGTTCATAGTCTACCCCACAAGGCTGAAAATAACATTAAGCAGTTGTCTCAGTGAATGCAATCAAGAAATAACACATGCTACTTTGCAAAAAACACATTCATGCAGCATCTCTAATTCATTTTGACAAAACAAATTGACTGAAGCTGAACAAATGTACCTCTACATCTTACAAAGTTCACCTAAAAAAGAGTTTGACTAGTATTATTCTGCATACCTTGCCAGTGTCTCCTGGAGCTGGTTGTAGAGTTACAGATGAAGGAGAACCTGGGGGCAACTAACAGGAATCACAACAAATGCAATTAGACAAATGTACGTATAAATGTACTAGTTGGTAAAAATAATATTTTTTTAAAAGTTACTGTAGTAATGGTACTTCTTTCACTTTTAGGACCCACGATGAGCAGTAACTGACTTACCACTTGAATACAAAGAACTACTTTATTGTGAACATTAATGAATTACTTTCAAGGATTTCCAGAGGAAAGCAAACCTCAAATTTGAAAGGATAGGCATTGGACCCAAGTTTCTTCAGCAGCCTTTCTTGAAGCCTTGTAAGCTGAACTGGATCTTCTGTTTTTGGTGGATAAACTTGCGTAGTGGCCTGTAAAAATGAAGAGTAACATACCAATGACCACTGATAGAAATGACTCTCTGCAACTACACTCATCAACTGCTGGTGAATTTGGGAGCTGAAATCTTTCATACTTTGCTTAAATGTGTTGTAAAAGCTGTTTTGCATGAGAAGGTTAAATAGTTTTTCCTTCATAGAAGCTGCTTAAACCAATGTTTGTTGACTCCAAATTTAGCCCATTGAAAACACAAGTTTGCAAGTACTTAAGTCCTATGGAAAATTCAGTTTTCTGTTTCTGATTTTCATTCATTTAACCCTTACCTCCCTAGATCTGATTTTTAATTTGCCCTTCTACCTGCTACACATTTTCTTGTAAAGAAGTAATGAGAGCTTGGTGTTAAATCAAGAAAGACAACTCCTCTGCAATAAGTTTGAGTATTCTCATCCCCTGTTTGCTAGATAATGTATGGATATTGTTGGGGGAAGTAACATGTTGATCACTTCTGGGAGTTTAAAGGTTAAACCCAGTACAGGGTCTAAGACTACATCATTAACAAGACATTCAATCTAAAACAGGACTAATGGTGAGACTTGACTTGTTCAGAGTTGCCCAGGCTTCATGTAGGTGCTAAAATTAAAATGATCAATTCAAAACATCTCCTGTTTTGTAGTAAAAGGGTGGCTCATGACAATAATCTCATAACTGTAGAAAGGAAATTTCAATCTTTACAAACCAGAAACAAGTCTTTTCTGAAAGTTAGTCCAAGCACATCCAAATCTTCACGTCCATATCTATCAGTAAGAGGAAAAACATTCTTTATCAAAAAGTTTTCAAAAAGACATCATATGCAAATTTGAAAATATTAGTGACAGAACTCAACCACAAATTAGGGGTAACTCTCACTTTCTATGTGTTAATGTGGAATTCCACTTTGCACTTTTATTAAACAAATATACAAAAGACCTTGAACAAACAAGTAATAAGTCACAAGGAACATTCAAAATAAGAGTGTAAATATTTGTGACTTACTTAAATGCTGCCAGAACATGGGCAAACACTGATAGGAAAAAGAAAAAATAAATGACACTTGCATGTTGTTCTAATCACCAAAGTAACTTTTTCAAATGCTAGAAAATTGTTTGGCATGATTTTCTCAAAAATGTCTAGGGTCCTGTTCAGACCTTCTGCTACTTCAAAGCCAAACATAATTAGAATTAGGTTTGACTCTAGCACAGCAGAATCATGACTCTGATTCACATGTTGGGCTCGAGTCATGCAAAATTCAGGATTAACGGAGGCCAAGTATTAATTTATTCTTGTTACTCTCAGTGGGAGTGCAATCCTGCCTTTATTTAAGTTAAACATTATTTATAACTTTTGTTTGGTTAGGCAGCGGCACAACATTTGAATTGGAGTAGTGCCAGAGTTGTGTAGCATGGCAGAGCTTGTCAAACTCAATTGCTTGCAGAATTTAATTAAAAATTTTCATCTAGACAACATACTTCCACCATGCTCTTGTCAAACTTAATTCCTAAATAAAATTTGACAGGGCAGGAGCACAATGTCTAAATTGGACCTAACAGTTGATAGTTGTCAAAAATTTTGAACACTATTTTTTTTCTAGCAATTTCTCTGTCTCTCTTAAAAGAGGAGGTCAAAACTGCTATTTACCCTAGGAAAAAATTGTCAAAATTTA
Source organism: Pocillopora damicornis (assembly GCF_964200805.1). NCBI lineage: Eukaryota > Metazoa > Cnidaria > Anthozoa > Scleractinia > Pocilloporidae > Pocillopora > Pocillopora damicornis. The sequence continues at coordinate 16,261,519 of NC_142675.1, read as the reverse complement.
AATCTACATATGCCAGTCAGCAAAGTGGCTATAATTTACAGGAATCAGCTATCCCGTTTGTCATTTAAAATGTTTTTCAACTGGAAAAGATTCACCCTGAAATAGCACACCAACTATAGAATTTGACAGCAACTAATCCAGGATAAGTAGATAGTGTTTACAGGGTTTTTGTGACCCCAGCTCAGTCAATCAGAAGTCACCTATAGCCCTACTCATAAACATATTTTGTCAAAATAAACGTTTATTACAAATTGTACTAGTTGTGTAAACTCTGTGATGCTTTTAGTCTAGGTTTAAGCTTCTGATATAATTCATGACAAGCACAATTTTGTAATACCTTTTTTCCCATCTTTGACAAACTCTGGATCTATCAGAACAACACCATCTGCAAAATAACCCCAAAAAAGTAACTTAGACAGAAGACTCATAATTTTATGTGCCTGCATTTTCACCAGATCACTTTTTTTTCAACTTAATTCTGCTAACCCTTTAACTCTCATGAGTGACCAAGACAGAATTTCTCCTTACAATATCAATGCAATATCCAGCAGACCAGTGATAAGAACGACAAAAAAACATTGGCTAAAGGATTGTTTGTTGATCCAATACCATATTCTACAAACTAATGTCATGAGAATTGTGAGGCAGACAGTAAGGAGAATTACTAATGAGATCGTGGGAGTGAAAGGCTTAAGAAATCACAGTCAGATATTAACTTACCCACAGGATCAATGTGTTCAATGTGGTCTACAAAATCCCGTTTGCCTAAATAAGTAGTGATCTGTGGGGTAACAGATGTTAGCATTAATATTTCTCTAGTTGAGAAAATAAAATTACAGGCACCTGGTCTTCTGAATCTGGTTATCTTCTTTCTTAAACCATACACAAATTATAATGTTGTCCAAGAGTTACAATTTCAAAATCAAAAGATTCATTCAATGCATTATTACATAACCATGAATTCTTCTGCATTTCCCTGAGAATTAGCTTAGGTGGGAGGGTCATGAATTTAATTGAGATAAAAAATTGTAATGTGTTAATCCATTTACTCCTTCAAGAGTTATCTGATTGTTGAGTCTCCTGATAATAGTCAATTAAGTGGTTAAGAGGAAAGATATCAGAATTGGATAAAAAAAATTCTATTGAATCAGCTACTAAATGCACTGTAATTTATTACCCAAAACTTAAATCCACAGAAATGACACTAACATTTTCAATTTTTTTAAACTCGTTTATACAGAATATCTGCAACACATTAATCATTGGCTCTCAAAAGATTTGTATTCTGATAGCTCAACAGAAATGCACTATCACCTCTACAATGAAGTAGTTTTAAGATTTTTGGAATTGAAGTGTTTATTTAGCAAGTTGGTTGCAATAAGAGCTGCTTTGTTTTGTTAACATCCTTCGACATATGTGTAGCCTACAGGCAAACTCTTTTGAGCATCCACAAGCTTGACAAAGCTTGCTTTTAGGCTATCTCCCTTCCAGGGCTGTTTTCTGATAGTTCTACACAATGTTTAACTAAGTGTCTTCATTTGAAAAGGAGCTCCTCTCCTGAAAGAACAGCTAACACCAGATATAGCCAACCTTGGGGCTAGTGCTTTCAGCAATCATCACAACAATACTCGTAGAACAGTTTTCACAGTGAGAATGAATATATGAAAATCATATTTTGTGAACGGCGGTTTACAAAGTGAATATGAAAGCAATCTTTGCAATAATGAGACCTCATACTAATCAGGTATCATTTTCACCACTGCTTAAGTAATATTCATTACTGCAAAGATCACTTTTACATTCATGCTGCAGTACACACATGATTTTCATATATTCTCGCTGATTGATTCATCACTTTACTGGTTTTTTTTAATGAACTAACATAATGACCAGTTCTCGGTTAGCTTGTTAGCTCAAATGGTAGAGCACTGCACCAGTATTTCAAAGGTCATTGGTTCAAATCCTGTAAATGCCTGAATTTTTTTCAGGCCTTATTTTCACTACTGCTTAATAGATAGTGTTCATCATTTGTTAAGATTGCTTTCATATTCAGTTTTCACAGTTGTAACACCAAAACTAAAGAAGCTTATAATCCTTAAATTCTTCTTGTAAGTGGCATTGGAAATATGTGAGAGGTGGTAGGGAGAATAAACATATTGATGCAAGGGTGCAAAGGGTTAATATTGGGGTAAGTTCTACCTGTGTGGATGCCTTAGCCTGTGTCTAGACTTATTAATGAATATTACACAAATCCACTACCCTTGATTCAGACTAAAGCAAATGATGCTATCATCTACTTAACACAGATGTTTAAAAAGTGTTTTAAGCGAAGTGGCTAATTGCAACAGAAAGACGCCAAGTCTAAGGTACATTGAAGTTAATTTCAAGAATTCTTTGCACTACATTACTTTGCTAAAAGGAAACGTAACTAAATCACACATTTAAGCAAATATGTACCAACATGGATAAGGTTTGAGAATATTTAACCCATCAAAAGATAACAACTAAAAAGAAAAATTAAATAACAGTCTTAAAAAATGTCTTGAAAATATCATTTTTAAAAATGTGAGTTTCTTTCAATTAATCAAAAGTTTTAAGAAAAATTTCTGAAAAAAATTTTTTTTTAAAATTTCAACAAATCAGTTGATTCTAATTCCTCTAAAATAGGATAAGGGTAAATTGTGCAATTTTTCAAATCAATCCATCTAAACTTGCTTTCAGTCGAGTATTTCTCTCTTAATCACTTTGTATAGTAAACACAGAGAGAAATGGCCTTCGTTTTTAAGGTATACCTCTTGCCCGCAGCCATTATCCTCACGCGCCTATTAATTTATGTGCTTCAGGCATCATCTTTTTTAATCTCATGTTCTTCCAAGGCTTGTTTTCCAAAAGCATGCTCAATTAAAAAGCGAAACAAAACAAGATGTACTCCATAGTACAAACTTACATCTGCTTCAGAATTACAGCTAGAGCTATATCTTAAAACAATTAATTTAACATCGTTCAAAATAAAGACATTTCGCGTCCTTTTTAGGACTGAACAAATCTTTTTAAACCTCCTTTCATATGATAATTTTCAGCCAACCTAGATGCTAAGCTATAGCAGGAAACATCTGCAAAGATGCTTCCCTTCGTTTTCGTTTGTTTGTGGCTCTAATTTATTCAAACTACCTAGTTCTAAATTTGATATGTACACAACTTTATTAAGCCAAGAAGAAAATTACAGAAGGTATAAACATAGAGATAAGTGCAAGCATTCTGTGCGATGTTTACATCAGTTTGGACCCACAAACGAAACCTCAGACATGCATAAAAGCTCATGTTTCCACTGATTTTCTTTCAAAATAATCTCGATCCCAACCCAAAAAACGACGTATTTCGGTGGCTTATTATACCTCAACACCAAAAGTGTGAACATTTGAACCACAAGCCATCAAATATATACACGAATTAGAATATATTTAACGAAGCTAAACACCAAAACACTGCGCTATCGTGCATGGTAAATTTAATACCCTCGTTTAAGAAAATACTACATCGACTATATATAGTTCGAAATGTTTCAAAACGATGCGTGTCGGGCAATTAAATTTCTTTAAAAGCTAAAGCAAGGAAAATTAACTGTACCTTGCTGTTTGGGGACGACTTCTTGAATACACTGCAAAAAGAAGATGACTTGTAAGCTGAGATCACAAACCGAGTGGATAGATATAGGGCACTGTTTTCGACCTCATAACAGCATAGCGCAGTCAAATTAGATCGTGTATACCTGTCTAAATTAACGAGCTTTCGAGCGAATCGCAAGGGGAATCGAAATAAACTGTGCCTTAATTGCAGATGAAACTGAACAAGGAACAAGGCTAACTCACCCTTATCGATGAAAACAAACATACCATATAGGAAAAACATAAATTCTTTCGTGCCTACTAACCGAGTACCCGCTTTCTTCGCGTCGCTGCTCTCCATGTCAACCACAAGTAGGCAAGATCATGAAGCACAAGTTCGACTGCGATCGTCAACGCCTTCAAAGATGAACAAAATGGAGCGGCCAGCTGAAAACTCAGGTCTTAATAGGGCGAACACAAACACCCTGACCAGACCAGCTCGAACGAAGTTCGGCAAGCCACGTCTCTCTGCGAGAAAATTATAGCGTGTGAAGGAAAATCGAAGATGAGTCACACTGAAGTGACTAACAGATGGCAAAATACTGCAAAAAATCCGTTCCTCATCGGTGTTAAGTTAGTACTACAATGCCCAAAACCCCTTAGGTAGCTTCGATTTAGCGCACCCTTTTCCACAGAACCAGTGCTAGGACATGCGCATTGGCTACAGAAGTATTATGTGACGTCACAAGAGTCAATTCTTCGATAAAAGAGCTGAACAGGTGCAAGGAAGCGGCTAATCTTTTGGTGAATAATTTAAAACTTTCCCTCTAATTTCGTCTGAAATCCTTCTATGATTCTACTTCGAGGGTTCTTTATACCATAAATGGAGCTAAATGATGATATTAGATGCCCCGTATAGAGTAATTCTTTGGAAAGATATCGATTCAGACGAAAAAAATTACACGTGCCCCGAATTTTTTTAATTAATTAAAACAAAAATTCACCGCCGAACGAGTCGTAGACGAGGTAATTTTAACGGTCCTTAATTATCCAGAGGTTGTTCTTTACAATGCCGACGACTTTTAAAAATCTACATTACTGTTTTAGCTAACCATTTTGATGAAAAAAAATTTATTCTGGAAATAATGGATAAACCTTTGACTGAAATAGTTGCTCTTCTTATCATAACCGCATTTACATTAAATAAGAAAGGTGACTGAGAACTCTCGAAAACGCTCTTATCGCTCAAATATCTCAATGAAAAAACCACACCGACGTTAAACAGAGCAGATATTATGAATCTGCATTAGTGAAGATAAATTCGTATCGTACTGCTAATTTTATCGGCTCTGACTTCCGTTTTAGAACAGAGTGTGCTTCAGGCACGCGAATGGGCGAATTTGCGGAAACGGAGAGAATTCCTCCCATCGACTGTAGATCGCATTTTAACATTCTTTAATCCTCTTTATTTTGTTTTTGAAGTAAAATTTTCTTTGGGTACACGAAGATTAATTGAGGAATACCAAAACGAGGACGATAACTCGATCGATATTATGAATTTTAATTAGTACTAGCAGTCCAGTGCTGTGCAGATTGATGGAAATTGATTGATACAGGTACTTTAGGCTAAGTTGTCGGCGATGTTATTTGTTTACATTTGAAAAACCTTTACCATATTGGTTATTTTATGGGTCTTAAAGGTATGAATAGGGCGCTAGAGCAATTGTATATTGTCGTTTCAGCTTTCTAGCGCGTTTAATTCATTATTCTAGTGATGCAGTGAAAATACGTTTTTATCAATTCAAGTTTCGAGGGGATCTTTGTTTATCTTTACCTACACACATTTCTGACATGAATTAAGAATGAATATATCCAGAGGATGCTATAATTGACAAGCAAAGCCGATGGGTTTAATGAATAAGATCTCGACAAAACGGCCGGGATACTGGACATTTTCAGTCGCTTACTGAAGGCAGAGAGAGCAGGGTTTCACAAATTCCAGAACTTTATTCTAAATGTTTAGATACTCGACAGACCTTTTTCAGCTTCAGTAAATTAAAAGAAAACGGGAAAAAAAGACGAATTTGCAAGCAGTTGAGAGAGATAGCAAAAACAAATCCTAGGTAAATATTGCAAATTTTACCAATTTAAATCGTAGTAATTGGAAACGCACGATATCAGTTTTTCTGTGAAACTTCAGTTGTCCTATTTTCAAGTTGAAACGGAAATTTCTATGATTGCATTTTTCAAATACACGAGAAAGCTTATTCTTGCTTCACTTTGGTGAATAAGTTGTTAAAAAGGGGTAATTCAAGTCCAACAGATGAGGAGTTTTTTTCAACAAAAAATTCACTAGGGTAATTTATCACAGACGGGTTGCTACATGAAATTACTTTGGCAAGAACAAATTGTCACCAAATACTGATAATGAAGACATAAAAATAAGGAAAAACATAAATATGAGATCCTTTAAATTTCAGGATTTCAGGATTCATATTTTTGATAAAGTGCGAGCTGATACGTTGAAGAAATATTCGGGTGAATAATCTTTCAATTTTTTTTCTTTTTTAGTCCAAAATGCGTGGTTTTGCTCCTTAGTGGGGTTACACATCCGTTCAGCTAAAACAAAGAAAAAAGGGTAAATTTTAGGACTTGATTTTTGACAGGAAGTGAACGAAAGGCTTTTTTTCGTGCCCTCAATGGAACGGAAGATACAAAAAAATGGCAGTTAACTACGGTAAAGAAATCAATGCTAAATTGGATACCCAAGGGTTACGAATTTAGATGTGTTAAATAAATTTCTATCTCTCGCCGAATCAAGTTGTTGAGTATTAAAATTTGGTGGAATCGCATCAACTACCCTAATCAATCTTATTCAAAAAAACTGATCAGACATTTATTGTAATCGTCCTTCTAATTATTACTTGTGAATATGACTTGTTGGCTTCTTAAGGTCATTTTTCCTTTTTCTCAGTTGTTTTTCCATCAGGTCTTCGCCATCCAAGTTTCAGTATGTTACGATCATCGACCTCTTCACCAAAAGAGAGGAGGCTGGGAACGAAAATTGACAAGGAAATGAATTTAGGCGAAACAAGAACTTGGTCGTGCGCACCGTTCGTGTTTTCTATTCAAGATTGCAGAAGTGGATGAGAAATTTTTCCAGCGGGTTAGTAATGATAAAGACTTGCAGGACTTTCCTCTATCGAACGTTCACGTAATTTACTCTGTTATTGATGCTTAAAAACCTGAAATAGTTAGAAAACCAAGGGAGAAATCCATGGACTTAAGAAAATTAGATTCGGTAAAAATACCCTTAATTAGTCAGTAACACATCAACTCTTTAAGACCATAATTAAAATGCCACATTTGTTATTGTCCAGGCCCTCACCGTATTCTGTAGAAATTTTACGGGTGCAGCACCATTTGCAATTACCATCTCACTGACGTGTTCCCGACAAAATAAAATAAAATTCAAAACTATTTATTAGAAAATCCAAGTGAGAATTCCAAACAAATGGTACATAGTCAAGCAGAAATTGGAATTCGTAATATGCATAATGAGTTTTATTTACAAGAATAGTACCTAACGTATGTACTTTAGAGGACGATGGTGGTGATCTATAGATGAAAATCTATGAATCCTCTCCCATAACAGATTTTTATTACCCGGCAAATTAAAACATGAAATTCACTTATAGCATCGCAGATGGAATGATCGAATGAATTGTTTCTCTCTACTAGGAAGTCTATGAAATTTTAACTTTCAAAATTGTGTTTAAATGCTCTATGACGCCTCGTCGGTAGCGTTTGAAGGTTCCGGCGAGGGACGAGAAGGAGACGAATGAGGCCGAGACCTGGCCGTACTTGGACGAGAGGAACCGCGCGTCTTTGGTGACCCTGCTCTTGAGGATTGTTCGGACTTTGGGCTGGCTGTTCGAGATGGCTGTTTAGAGCTTCCAACGTCCGATTTGTGTGATTTTCCGGAAACCGGTCTCGAAGGCGAAGATTTCATCGACGAAGGTCGAGACGACGGCTTCTGACCCGAAGGCGGTCGGGATGACACTTGTTGCCCTGAAGGTGGCCTTTCAGGTTCCACCGGTTCGTCAGGTTGTTTCTCTGGTTGTTTTACTTCCATCGGAGGCTCTGGTTGCGGATACTGTTCCATAACAGGCTCTGTTTCGCCATGGATAATCCTATGAGCTGCAAGAAGATGTTTCCTTTGGCTTCTCTTCACTGCGAATTAAACCAGACAGTACTGTTAATTAACATAAACCTACCAACGTTATATCAAAAATGGTGCATTCTGATTGGCTACGATATTCGCTTTATCTTATTTCACAAATGGATTCCATGTTACCGTCCATCCGTTCTGTAGGATATCACATAGGACATCATAATGTGCTAAGAAGAAAAAAGTAGCACATAAGGTGCAGCCGAGTGTCACTGATGTTACTGCCACTTTTTGATGTCTTATGTGATCTATTACTGAACTGGCCAACGGCAACATGGAATCTATTTGTTTAACGTAATAAAGGAGCAAAATGTTTTCATGGTGACCTCATCTTTGCGTCAGTCCTCTGGCAAATAACAAAATTCGCGTCTAATTCAGCTTATTATATAATCCGTGATTGTAGTGAGTAGAATGAGTGGCCTAACTTTGTGTGGTTTAAAAAAATAGCCTTAAAACATAGCTTGTCTTGTTTTTTAGGTTTGAAAGTCTAGCAGCGTTATTCTAAAACAATAGGATTACTCGCTCTAGATTTCCATGTATTGTGGTCGATTTGAGTGTCGCCTTAATTCTCTCTTTTCTGGTGAAATGGGTATCCTCAATAAAGATTTACTTTACTGAGGAAAATATAGAAATCTCGAGCTCATAATCTAGTTGTTAAGTATCCTGATAGCTTCTAGGTTCTCTGCAATTAGCCTGAATAGCTGTCTACGTGGACTCATTTTCTCGTCTCAGACCCTCTCGTCGCTTCGCCGCTAAAAGCTTACAAAACTAGCAGTTACGCAAGCTACAGCGAAAGGAATGATTTTGTTTTTGGCAAAAAACGAGTGACGTCTGGCTTACCGTTCTCTCTCATGGTGATTTTCTGCACTTCTGGCAACAAGAACGACGTGACCAGCTCGGCAACAATTTCTTCAGATTGAAGTCTGGTTCGGCTGCAGAAGTTGATAATAATAGTAAGGTTTTCAGAGGACAGGACTATTGCGAACCATCTTCAGATATAAATATGCACTTGATTGAGAAAAACCACAAAAACCCAAAACAAAAATATATTTGGAATTACAAACTTCCTTTCCTAAATTTTGAAGGAGAAAGGAGATAATCAGGTTTAACACCAAGGTTGACGAGAACTTAAAACTGGAACAAACTGAGACTGCAATTCTAAAATTTTTCGCTCTCAGTCCTCCAACGCTTCCACGTAAAATCCGGAATACTTTAATATCTTCATCCTTAAATCATAATATCCTCAGTGCAACAGTTAAAGTACCCCTTACGTTTTCTCCATGTCGTAAGCAATTTGGTTGATCTTGTCTGCTTGGTCTTGGATTTCTTTACGAGCCTGAAAAGGTTGGTATCGTGTTATAGCCATGATTAGACTAGTATGCTACAGTCTGATAAAACACTTCCTACGTTGGTATCTCAATAAATTGGACTGCAACAACAAGGAAACGTTGTTGATAAAATTTGCCAGCCACACAGAATAAGTTGGTCCACTTCAGAGCCAAAATAGATTGAGACACTGAAGAAATTTGCTTGCTTTGACTTTCACTCCTCAACCTCTATGAACTAAACGGAAGCCGGGCTTGTTCTCTGTCCTCGCCAACTCTGCCGCTGACCTCCTCTTCTTTGGCTATTCCAGTTCAGCATCATACCTTACTCCGATTTTTAGCTTTTTAAAAAAACTCCTGAGCACCACCCAAAAATTTTCATCAACTCTCTTTGGGTTGGATACAGAAAATTTCCACAACGCTAACTCTGTCTCGTTGTTCACCCATCGTTTTCTGAAGATTGCAAGGACTTCCTTTTGTAAGAATGCGTGACCAGATAGGAGTTTTCGGGTACTCTAAGAGAGCGAATAAACTTTAGAACCAGACAAACATCCTAAACTCACCTGTTCTTCGGCCGTTTTGTCGATGGCTCCCATGATGATATCCTCAAGGTACGTATCCACAGTAGACTGATGAACCCTGACAACCTGAACACAAATCAACCAATCACATGTGAGATAACTGACGTGACAGGCTACTTCTTTCAAAATCAGCGGCCCGAATCACACAATCACTAAAGGACTAGACAAAATGGAGAAAAAAAAGGGAGAAAGGGGAAATGAAAAACTTTCAATTTGATATCGAGGTACTGCTGCTGAAATACAATTTTTCTTTAAAAAAAACCCATCATTCCGTAAGATTTCTTACCGGAGTTTCGGAGTTTAAATTGAGGTTTTGACATATTAGCAAGTACATGAACAACAACAAAGTAGCCAGTCTAAGGCAAACGTAAAAAAAATTTCATAAACCTGCGGGTTTCTTTATTTTGAAATAATTTTTACTATTCAGCCGCTATACTGGTGACAGTAAAGCACTGTTTAAATCATTGTTTTTTATAATTATTTTTCAAAGCGAGAATAACATCATTAATTGTTAAAATAAAACGAAAGTCCCTATCAAATAGAAACCATTTAGGTGAAAGCAAAGTGTCGGTTAAAAATTCTAGCAGTATCTTAAGTATCTTAAGCTGCAACATGCCTTTTAATTATCTTCCTCGATTCTGCTTTGACAATCAACGGAGGAAAATAAGACACTACAACTTTGGAATCATCTGCACACAATTAATTGTCGGTTCTTGCTGTTAATGGCGACATTTGCGTCTAACTACGCGTCGTTTCTGGAAAGAAAACTGAATTTACAGTTTCCCTACATTTGCGCCTCCGCTTTACGTAAAAAGCGAACAAGGTGGATTTAGTAGAAGCATGAAAATAAAATATATTTGAAGAATACCATCGAAGGTTAATGGTTACACTACTATGTTTAGGTAGTGTACTACTCGTTCTTTCTCACCTGTTTGAAAATCTCATCTTCTTCGCGCCGCCGTCTCTCTTCAAGTTGTCTTCGTCCGCCCTCTTCGGCTTCACGAATCCTTCGTTGTCGTTCAGCCAACATGGCAAAAGCATGGATTCTTCTCTCTTCCTAAAATATTCGAACCATCACACACTTGGTCAGTCCATCAAACAAGACATATTTGCGGTTCGAGATAAATCAAGACTTGAAAGCCTTTTAAAAAAGGACAAAATTGAAAGAACATCTTCGAGAGCGGTAATGCGCGGTTCGATCGCTCGTGGTGATTCGTCGAAAGACTTTGACCGCATACTGTTTAATTATGTCCTGACAAGTCTTTTAGGAAAAATTAGTGAGAAAAGAATACCACAAACACAAAATTTTCGTTCCTCAAGCGATATTACGAAGTAATAAGAACAAAACAAGAAAGGAAAAATTCCTGAAAAACATATCAGCCAAGAAAGTAATGATACTAGCACTTTATCTCCAAATCTTTTGTCTACTAAGAGCAAAAGGAAAACAAAAAAAGTAAAAGCTTCCCGCTTTTATTTTGATCGTTTTTAGAGTATTTAAACTTTGCCCGCAACAATGCGATTTCAAATTTATTGTTACGGATATCTATTTTATTTTTGTGGACCATATAAGGTGATTTATATCTCGATTTCCAAACGTAATTCACTTCCCCAGTTGACGCACTAACGCAAAGTTGCTTCATAAACCTTCCTTTCGCCGCACACACGCCAGATACAGAACAGATAAAAAAGTGGAAAATCGCTTGAAAAATTCTCTCAAATTTGAAACAATTTAAGAAATTCAATTTCTAGCAGTTTCTCCTTCCTTTTCAAACGAATGATGGTGAAAATTCATTTAAAATTCTATGTTAGTCAGCGTTGCTCAAGGAAAATTAAACATACAACAGTCACTACTTGATCAAGCAACTCTAACGACAATAATTTAAAGGAGAAGGCAGGCTAAAAGGAATTCCTTTCAAGGCGCTTTGAAAGACGTTCGGCAGCGAATGAAACACTTCCGACCAAACGCTTTAGTGGACAAAACGAGACAGGATGTTGTTGAATGAATTCAGACTTAATCGTAAAAAATTTCTCACCTGAAGTCGAATCAGCTCCTTACTCAAGAAGTCAAACATGTCTGCAAGGGTCGAGCCTTCCATCTGAGCTAGGGCTTCTTCCACAAAAGATTCCTGGTTAAACGAAATGAGTGAGAACATATTGGGACATAGCATGGCGAGCAGTTTTATAAGTGACAACCAGTTTAAACAATCAAAAGAAATATCGAGATCGCTAAGAAGAGAGATTGACAAGCGAGAAACTGTCTCGGCAAAGGAGTGTAGATACAGGCAAAGAAACGTGTGTGTATGTTAGTAAAGGGGAATCAGGATTGAATAACACTTCAAGCTACACTGTTGGGACACCTTCTGCGTCTCGTGCCCCGCTCAGTGATGGTCTCCAAGATGGCACACAAACATTGGCGATTAACTACATTAGAAGAGGGGGGGGGGGAGGGGGGGTGTCAAAGAATGTTCGCGGGCGTCGTTATGGAGACGAGTTCAGTGGCAGAAAGTTATGTTTTCTCGACGATCAACTGGCCTACACTGTCCTACACCAACAGAGCTTCTCTCGATTTTTGTACATGATGAATAAAGGGGTATTGTTACCCTTCCCTGGCTAGGATGCTAGTTTTATTACTGATAACGCCTTAACAGTTATATCGTCAATTCTCACATCGCCACTCCCAGGGGTAGGAAAGAACTGTGAGAGTTAACTGTAATGCCCACAAACACAACACAACGATCCCACCAGTGCTCAAAAAAGAACATCACGGTCCGCAATAAAGCCAGTGAAGAAAGCTGACTAATGTGTCTTACATGGAACAAAATAGTACACGCAATTCACTGCGGCCATTAGGACTGAGAATTTCTTGGACAATTCGTCACACTAAAGGGGCGATGTGCGATATAAAATTTATTAGAAAGCTCATCATTTCACGAAGATTCTCCAATCAGGTTCTGTTTTTCATACAACGCTAAAAACATACGGTCCATTCGATCTGTAAAATCATTGGCTGACAAACAATGTACCTTGTTAGTATCCAGTCTCCTCTGCCTCTGCAAGCTCAACACAGCTTGTCGCTCATTTCTCTTTTCTACCTGCCCAGCTTCTTGCAGCGCATGCGTACTGCGTAACTCTTGAATCAACTCCAGACGCTTCTCCTTTCCTTCAAACATCTAAGGTACAAATACAAAATAAAATAATAATTAAAAACATTACATGTACGAGAAAATAAAGAACTGATAGTGCCGCTTGTCCATAACTGAACAAAGTAGAGAAACAGAAAGCATTAGTTCTAACTCACCATATTTTGAATGGCACGACCACGGATAACTTTCTGCAAGAAAATCAAGGCGAGCTCCTGTTCCTCTTCAAGCTGAAATAAAAGAAAGAGGAAGAAAGAAAATGTGTCAGTCCAAACGAAGATCTCATGACATGGTACTGTTGTCGTAACATATGGACGGTACGGAATCAAAGAGTCCTCAGGCACCAAGATTTATCGAACAGGTTTTACAAGAATGATGAAAAGAACCTGGGAGTAGAATTGTGTTAGTTTCTGAATTACGTAGTAAATTTACTTTCAAAGATGTCGAGAAGGACATATTAGTATTCGACACGACATCTTGTTATCCAAGCTACAAAATCTCGATTTTTCCCAGGGTGCGTTGAATTGGTTTCAGAGTTACCTTTCTAACCGACAACAGTGCGTTCGAATCGGTGACGCAGTTTCTAAAGTACTCCCACTTGAGTTCGGAGTTCCGCAAGGCTCTATTTTAGGTCCGGTTTTGTTTACAATCTATGTTAACGACCTCCTTTCTGTTCCTAAACGTTGTCTATCTGCCTCCTATGTTGATAATTGTAAATTGTATTTGTCCTTTTCACCTGCCGAATTACCCACGTCCATTCTCGCCTTAAACGAAGATCTTACGAGAATATCTCAGTGGTGCTGTAAAAACTCTCTTTTGATTAATCCGGACAAAACTAAGGTTCTAGCTGTTGGATTACCACAACTTTTAAAGAAACTGTCATCATTCAGTATAACACTTTTTGACAAAGAAATAACACCTGTGCCTGTCGTTAAGGACTTGGGTGTTCTTCTCGACACACACCTCAGTTATAACCAACATATCACTGAGATTGCCTCTAAATGCCTTTTTAAATTGTACCAAATTAACAGAATCAAGCACCTCCTGGATAGGAAAACACTTCTGTTAGTAATAAATTCATTTGTCTTTAGTAAACTCCAATATTGTTCAACTGTCTGGAGTAATACCAGCAGTAGCAATATTGACAAGTTACAAAAAGTCCAAAACTTTGCTGGGCGAATTATTCTGGGACTAAGAAAGTATGACCATATTTCGGATGGGTTGCGATCGTTGAAATGGCTTCCTATTAGAGAGAAACTCATTCTAAATGACGCTACTATGATGCACAAATGTATTAACAAGCTTGTTCCAGACTATCTTGCTGATATGTTTAAATCACGTTCTCAAGTCCATAATAGACAAACTCGATCATCTGGTGCTTTGGATATACCTTTATGTCGCCTGTCAACAGGGCAGCGCTCCTTTGCTTTCAGAGGAGCCAAACTCTGGAACTCCTTGAATGATAACATTAAGTCCTTAAAATGCCCCAGGAATTTTAGACGTCATCTTGCAAATGTTTTATTAAGTTGATATATTATATTGTATTATTGATATGTATTTTGTAATTGTAATATTATTGTATTTACATTCTCAATTAATTTATATATTTGTATTTTTTTATTCTATTGAGCTGAAAAGCCCACTTAGGGAGCATCAATAAAGTGTGTATGTATGTATGTATGTATGTAAGGACTAGTCGACTAATCAGATGGGGCCTCGTCAGTCACGGCTCGATCACGTGCACTTTCGCGCGTTTAACACGCATTCACAGCTCTTTTCTAATTGGAATTAAGGAACTTAGAGGTTAGGAGAACAACACCGAGGGAAAAAGTCGATTAAAAAAGGGAGTCACATTGTTCTTCAGAATTCAACAATGGCTGGTTGTAATTACCTTCTATCACGGCAACAGACCCCAACTTAAGTACAACGTGTGAGCGCAGCGTTGAGTTCCAGATCGTAACGTAAAGACCACGCAAAAGTTGGCGATTTGACGCTGTTGTTTTGCGGAAGGCGGCCAATAAATCAAATTTAATAAACAAATATAAAACGCGCCGAGTGCATTGTTGAGTTATATAAGCACTTGAGAATTTATTTGTACCCAATTCATTGACCAGCTCCCAGTTGGCTTGTTAGCTCAATTGGTAGAGCGCTGCACCGGTATCGCAGAGGTCATGGGTTCAAATCCCGTACGGGCCTGAATTTTTTTCAGGTCCTATTTACAACTACTCGTTTCAGTAGTGTTCTTAGCTGCGAGGATCTCCTAATTTCATCACTTGAGAATTGTTAAGAACACTCGAGAAGTGCGAGAAACACTCGCCTTCGGATCGTGCTTCTCCGCACTGCTCTCTTTTCTCTTTTATAAAATGTATCATGAATTGCGCGCGCTCGTTATTAGTGAGTTAGTGAGTTTTGTCTCTCTCACCTGGGATGGAACTTGCACTGATGGGGTCGGGGGGCGCGGTATCGGTTTCTCCACCTTCACCAAAAACTTCAGAGGTTTTTCAGGCTCTGGCGGTTTCTTCGCTAACTCAATCGCATTCGCCACCTCTTCCAGCTCCCTCTGACGTCGCTGCTTCCGTTTGACAAAGCCTCCCTTACCGCTGGACTTTGGCTTCGGAGCCTGAATCCGGGGCTGCGTCACAAAGTCTGGGAGTGAAGCCTCTAGCTCAAGAAGGCCCTGATAGGTGTTCAGATGGAAGCTCTTCACATTATATTGTTCAGATCCCCGGTCCACGAATACTCCCACACGAGACATAGGAGCATATGTCTGAGAGTCGAACTTAGAATAGTCTCGCACTATGTCTCGTCGCTCCAGTTTGCCTTCTACTGTACGTCTTTTTTCATTTAACTTTCTCACAGCTGGAAAGACAAAAACATTTTTCAGCAAATACCAAAAAAACATTTCAAGACTAGGTGTAATTTCTAAAAAAAAGTTAAACATCATTTGAAGACTCCGCAGTTAAGTAAAATATGTGAGGGAAAAACAGCAACTGGCTTATTGTGGAATTATTGGCAACATTTGAAATTTGAACATCATTTAAAGACTCCGCAGTTTAGTAAAATATGTGAAGGATAAACAGCAACTGGATTATTGTGGAATTATCTGCAACATATGAAATTCAACACAACTGCTAAACGGAAGGGCATGTTTTAGTTTACCGTGTATAACTTCCTTAGAAACCTCGTACTAACCGAGTTCGAGGTAATTTATGAAACTTATGTACCGAGTGGAAAAAACGAGGTTCATAACTTGCAGTACAGACCGAGAAAACGAGATTAGCAAGAAAATCATAATTACTCAGGCTTTCAATTCAAACAAACGCTTAAATTTAGCGGGCCGTACAGTGAAATATGACCCGTTTATTTGACCGGTTATGGCGCACGTACTACCTGAGTGTTCTAATAAAGTTACATAATTATACACCTGCTGAACGAGAGAAATACAGTGTACAAGCTGAAAACAAGACGGCAACTTACTTTTAATATGCTCCGTTTGAATTCTTTGAAATTTCTTATCTTTTTCTTGCTGCTTGTTTGACCTGTGCAAAGAAAATAAACAATAAATTTGCCTTAAAGCACCTCTCTCTCTCTCTTTTTTTTTGGGGGGGGGGAGGTGTTTAGCAAACGAGAAACGTTTTGTTCTTTCACAGACAAGAAGAGTTCTCAACTGGAATTTATCAAGAAATGTTTCCTTGCGCAGGTTTCTAGGATAAAATAAAACATCATGGGGCATAAGTTACAAACTAAACTAACCATAGTCTATCCAGTCTCTTTGTGTTCAGCTCAGCGTGATCTTCCTCTCTTTGTTCAAGGATTCTCTTCAACACCTCAAGTCGTGCCTCTTGCAACCTTTAAAAGGAGGAAGGGTGAGATTTACGGAATTCAATGTCTTCAGATATATATATATATATATATATATATATATATATATATATATATATATATATATATATATATATATATATATAGGAAGTCTGTGTATTGATTTTTCCGTTTTACAGTGCTCAATATGTAGAAGTAAAGCGCGATATATGTTGCGATAGGGGAAAAAAAACAGAGAGACTATACTTTCATCCATACAAGCCTGTTTCGTAGCTGCTCACTCATCAGGGGATTTTATTGTCCAGAATATTCGTACCATCGTTGATATACTTTAATTTGCATAAAATCAATACTTCAATTGTTACGCAGTAACATTTTGTTTCTGCGGCGGCATGAGGACACGAGCTCATTACGTTTATTGAGTGATAATAATTCGGGGCGGCGAAAGATGAGTAATTTTTCTTTAAGGCAGAGGTTGCATCTTTTGTTTGCGCAGTTGTGGGGCGATCTTGATGAAAGGATGCGCCATGAAATATAGTGGTTAATGTTATTTTCTTTAAGGGTCCAGATACGCTTTTATAAATGCGCGCGCCGTGATTGGTCAGAACGGGTTAATTGTATTTCCATAAAGCACTCGCCTTACGTCATACACGCAGCCTAAGTCATCGGCACGTGCGCGCGCAATTCACGATACATTTTATAAAAGAAATAAAAAGACTTATTCCTCGAGCAGTGTTGAGTTATATAAGCACTTGGGAATTTTTAAGAACTCTTGAGAAGTGCAAGAAGCACTCGCCTTCGGTTCGTACTTCTCGGCACTTCTCTCGTGTTCTTAAAAATTCCCTCTTGCTTATCTAACTCAATAATGCACTCGGCGCGTTTTTTATTTCTTTAATATATA
The DNA here is from genome assembly GCF_964200805.1 of Pocillopora damicornis. Lineage (NCBI taxonomy): Eukaryota > Metazoa > Cnidaria > Anthozoa > Scleractinia > Pocilloporidae > Pocillopora > Pocillopora damicornis. The sequence goes on along the minus strand of NC_142675.1, from coordinate 16,243,914 downwards.
TTCAGTACAAATTTCTATCAAATGAGTGAACAGAAAACTTACTTCTCAATTTCTTGTTCTCTGAATGACCACTCTCTTCGTTCTTGTTCGTCCATCATTCGCTTTCTCTTTTCAAGATTTTCTGTGTCATTTAGAGCTGGAAGTGTTGCCTCCCTGTAGAGACGAGAGGACATGAACTACATCAGCTCACGTCAAACATGTAGACGCAACCTGTTGAGACTATTATGCGGTTCAAAGCTGAAGGGTTTCAAAGATGTAAAACCTATTTGTCTTAGGTATTCTTGATAGGCATCATGAACTGAAGACCAAAGCTCATCCATAAGCATAAAATTCCTTCATCCTTTTATCAAGAAAAATTTTTCTTACCAAGCTCGTTTGGCCCTTGCCCTTTCAATCATCTCTACTTCCGCTAGTCCGGCTGGCAAGCCATGACCTTCAAGAAATAATAATTGAAAATATGTTCAAGTTCATTATTCCTGCGTTTGTAGCACTAAGTACTTTGTCTGCTATTTTTGTTCTAAACTTCAGATACCTGATTTGATTAAATGGAAAATGCACTTCTATAGATACAGTGCATTGTCAACTCTTTATTTCAATTATTTATTTCATAATCTGCAAAATTATATATTGGTAATTAATTCCATCAAGCAACCTGGCATTTTATCAAATTAACCCTTTGGCCCCTGATAGTGACCAGCATATAATTTCTCCTTATGATATCATCCCTGAATCACATATGTAGGTCACAAGAATAAAGGAAATGATCACCAATTAAAAAAGCTCTTGATTATTAAACAAATTCTCTTTATCAGCACCTTAGGAAATGTATGGAGGACAGTATAGAGAATATGGATATTGATGTTTGGGTGTAAAGGGTTAAGGTTATTTCTGGCTGTTAGTTACCCTTCATGTTCATTATTATATAAAACTGAGACAACTGTGACTGAACTAAAGGCAATGGTTGTATCAAGTGTATTGCTGTTGCTGTTTCAATTAAATGTATCTAGAAAACTAAACAAAGAACTGCTCTGTAGTTGCAACAATTATTTCCAATAACTCAACAAATTGATCTTCAGTCGATTGGATCCAAGCATGCACACTTTAACTGTAACATAACAATCATTAAGCTTGCCATCTACATGTATTAGGTATAACTTAAGTTTGCATTTTTTATTTGTTTATTTATTAATTTTTGTTTATTTGTTTATTTTATGCCATTTTGTAATTAGAACGCATCAGTAGAAATAAAAGAGTAATTTCATATGCATAAATATGATATAGCTGAAGATTTAGCATGTGGCAAGGAAACCTGTACGGAAACCAAGAGGCTTATGCAAGCTACAGGCTCCTATTTTACAAAAGTGAGGTATCAGTTTTATTGTGTGATTTAGGTACAAGATATTTTAGGTTAAAAAGGAAAGTAAACAGACACATAAACAACAACAATAGCAGGCACTCACAAACATGTACTTAAGCAGCATGAGAAAAGTAAGGAAATAAAAATAATGATAAATGTATCACTGGTAATGCTCTGTTGTTTTCATCAGGTTACCGTCATCAGTGCTCCTCTCTTTAGGAGAGGAGTTTAATTCATTTCCTTAACAGGCGCTGGTAATCAAGCCTATATAAATCACTAGTTTGTACTAAATTTACCATATGAAAGAGTAGCCAGTGTGAGTAGCTCGGGTTGTGAACCTGGTCGTACAACATACTCTGGAGTATATGGGTCTGTTTGTGTCTCACTGTCTCTGTAATCAGTTTGTACTTCTACTGTACGTGTAGCTGGGGTGGGTGGCCTTTCAGCTTCCATTTCAGGGGCAGCTAAGGGGTCCATTCTGTAATTATGCATTTACAGTGATAATTAGTGTCAAATAATTAAAATGGCTGACCAAATCATAATATCAGCCACAGTAAACTCAAACTGGAACATAATTGTCTCTTACTTAGACGACTGCAGGAGAACATCTGGAGGAACTTGCTGCAAAAATGGAATAATTGGCCTGCGGAAAAACTTATATCGGTCTGTCCCAGAAACATGCACCTTCTCATGATGTTTAGGAGGAACTTGAACTGATGGATCATAGTTGAACCTGATAGAGATGAAAAACCCAATACTATAAATTACATCCAAAATAAAGAATTACTGGTACTACATTTATGCTTTAAGTGAAATTTCATTCAAATTTATGCATATATATGTTGCTTGTTTTAAAGATTGACAAGGACTCTTACAATCTTGAAATTATCTGTTTTTTCTTTTCTTTTTTTCAAATTCTTTTGATAAATTCAGGTTAGGATTGGATAGGAACCTGTTTTGAAGCTTCTCCTTAAACTTAGCTAATGAGTAAAAGTCTTAATAAAGAACAATCTTAACTACAAAGAGGCCCGCATAACTGTGTTTTATCTATAAAAAGCCTTGCATAACAGCAATTCATTAAATAGCATTTGTAAAAATTATCATGCTTATCTGATCAAACATATCAGAAAAGGCAAAGGATGATGGATAATGGTATTATCCATCCTTATATTGGAAAAATACCATGCTGGTAGGGTTATAGATGCTGGTTTTGCAATCAATATTCAAGAAATACAGTAAGCCTTACTTGGTGTATCTGATGAGAGCTTCTCTATCTTGATCAGCATATCCCCTCCACTGTCGCGGTATGAACTTAGGCACAGGGTCTGTCACCTCCAGATGGATGCTGTATCTTGGATAGTGACGCAGGTCACTGAACATTGTCTTGAAATGTGGAACTCGTTTCTGTAGCATAGACAGAGAAAAGATGAAATTTGATGACTATTGCTTCAAAGCAGACTGTCCGAAACTGATAAGATACCCTAAAGATCAATGCAATTAAAGAGTGGACATCATATTTCAGCCTTACGATTCTATCTGTCCCAGTGTGCGCCTTAAACGTTGCTCTTGCATGGTCCCTATCACTTGATAATGTGTAAAGTGGATCTGAAAGAAAAAAGATACGCTTAAAACATATGTATACCAGGTTTCAGTATAATAAAGTGTATAGCTGCAGTATGTATTTTGACACTGCTAATCAGATCTCGCCACAATGCAACACACAAAGTGTAACGATTATTGCTCCCTCGTTAAAATACTTAGATGGCCTTGATTCGTTCGTTATTTAAATTTGTTCTCATTTCAATTTGATGCACCTTCCATATTCAAAAATTATTTTTCTCCCGTCCATAAGATCTTCTTCAATCATCAAATGCACAAGGTTACACCGATGGGTATCAGTGGGACAAGGTATAATCGTTTAGGGTAAATGCCGAGGATTGTCTCGAAAGTATACTAGACCACTTATTTCGTTATTATCCTCACAGTGCACAAACAAAGGAAAAAAATTGAAGGGTGCTTGGTAAGTTCGTTTCGCGAAAAAAAAGGAGAAGTTTCAATCACAGGGTACGTCTAGCAAATGGAGCTTGAGAAAAATAAATTTCAGCTTTGTTTCAATATCAGCCCAATTACTTACCATAAAGGTAGTCGTGAGTTCTGGAGTTTTGAAGTTTTCCTTGAGTTACAGTCTGTGTTGAAGACATGGCTTTTCCTCTGAATGAATACGGTTATTTCAGCGTAAAAAAGTCTTCATATTCTGTCAAAACAAAATGGCCGGCGTGAGATTTACTTTAACCTGTTGCCATGCCGACTAGGCGGCTTACACCAGCGCTGGAACCCATGCCTCGAGCGAAGAGGCGCATTGTTGTCATATCAACAAAGTTTCGAAAAGAAGATAAGATCGGAGAAAGAATAACGGTGGACAAATTATCCAATATCACACCAAGATGACATACGCTTCCTCTCAGAATATAATGCCATTTGTGAGTGAGCTTAGAGCTACAGGCCACGGGGAAGTTTGGGATCATACAGACGAAAAAAAACTTCAGCAGTTTGGTTGGAGATGCACGAATACCGAGAGTTCCTACAACACAAATACTCTGATCGGCAACTGGAATGAACAGCGATTTGACATCAATAGAATTTCAAAACCAAAACCAATTCCTTCACAGGTACAATAACTGTAAGGCCCTCTGTAAGGCCATCAATTCAATCAGGATTTTTTTATCTTAGATTTCTCGCAAATCAGAGCGAACAAAGTCCAGCCGTAAGTACCTTAACCGCAACTTTTTCGATTCAAATCTGCAGTATAATCACTATTTTGAAACGACGTATGGTACTGGATATCATGCAGTTGACAGAAGCAAAGTACCAGAGGCGTTAAAACATCTTGAAGGTGAGCAAGAATGTAAATTTTTTTTCCTAGTTCGTAATTCTTCAAAGCGTGACGTAGTGGGGGTTGCGTTACATTCCATTTACTGTAAAAGCTAAACACTAAGGGATACCATTATCACAGCCTCCATAAGGTATCACGAGCCTTTAAGCAACCCCAGGTTGAACATAACCACAGTTATTATTGATATAAAGACTAGTAAACAATGATTGGAACTAAGGCCTGCCATTCCTAGTAGCAATTGGGGGAAGGAGGGGGTTCTGAGGTGGACAGGCGTACTAATCTCCCACTTCCTTTACATTGACTTCCAGTATATTAAACCTTCAATTCTCACTTTCTGCCCTTTACTGGTGTACATTACTGAACAAGCAATAGAATGCTCATTTTATTGGTTTATGACATATATCAGTGTAATAACCCACTTAGGATGTTGGGAGAATACAAGAAAAGTTTGTAACTTACCATGCAGGTGGGGAGAGGTGAAACTTTTCACTTAATTTTTTTGCCCAACATCCTGTGTCAGTTATTATATATTGCTTTTATAAAATAAATATGGTTTTACCAGTGCAGCAACCAATAGGTTTTCGATAAAACAGAACATTCAAATCAGAATTTTCCCTTCTTCTTTTCCTTGTGCCAGTGCATACAACCAGTAAAAACCAGGCTTAACTGTTAAGTAGAGTCATGTGAAAGTAAACTTGTGGTTGAAGATCTGATTTTAAATTTTTTTTTTTTTCTTTTAAAGCAAGAGAACCAATAGCATTTCCAGGTCATCAGCCAGAACTTGATCCAAAAGTGCTCAAGAAACAGTACAACTCATTTGTGACAACATCTAGAGCAGCTTTTGGGGATCCAACTTCACAGAAATAAGTCTGATTAATTATGAAAACCAGTGGAAATCCCAACTTGTGTTACTTTTTGTGCTTCTATATAGCCACAATGCCCCAAATTTTTTGTTAAGAAAGCAACAATATTTTTCACTAAGAATAAAGAGGCAGACTTAAATGTCGCTCTATGGTAATGAAAGGTTCTAACAATTTTTAAATAGTGAAATACAATTTGTTTTCAAAATTGACATCACATTTTCAAAGAAAAGCACAGTGTATTAATATATTTAGTACCAAAAAATAGTTTTGCAATATATTTTGCATATTTATGCTTTACAACAATTGTCACAGAACAGAAAATAAATTTTGAAAACTACATAAAACTCAATGATAATTTTGTGTACTTTACTTTTATGTACACATGCAAAGTTGTGATATTTTAAACCAAACCTCAAAATTAGTGGCCAAATGAAGGGAGACCACTTTTTAATAACAGGCTTCAAAAAATTTCTTTGAACTTGATTGCAGCACCAATCCATATGACCAAATTATGTTTTGTGTGAGCTTTCAGCAGAAAATAAGAAGTACACCAATAAATGATAGGGGATGTTTTGCATCAAGCACTCTTCTTTGCCATTGCAGCCTTTGCTCTCATGAACAACTGCATTCCTCTTGGCAGTGCTGAAGCTTGGACTGCATCCTCTTGCTGCTCTTTCTCCTTTAACTTCATCTCTGCCATATCTGCCAAAACATTGGCAATTTGAAATTGGATTTGCTGGCATCTGAAAAGGAGAGAAAATAATTTTAAGTATTTAATGTCATACTAAAGGCTGACCATGAAGTTAAATGACCCTTGATGGCAGAGGAGGAATAAGGGTGTGGCATCAAGACCTAGCAATCCTGACTCTGTCAAGAAGATATTCTATTGTTTTGCCAATCTGTTTGTCACATAAAACTGCTATAGAGTGTGGTACATAAACCTTACCCATACAAATCTAAGCACAATCAGACAGAATATTTGGGGTTATAGATTTGCAAAAATTATCCAAGTGGCCATACACATGTAGACTGTGCATCACTATTACCCATATCCTGTTGAGGCTTCTGGGCCACCCCCCCTTCCCTGGGACATAGGATTGTAAACTTGGCAGCTTATTCTTTGCACTTGGGATTCCCAATGACCCTCTTAAGGGGGAGGGATGTTCCTTGGGATGGAGCATTTATGACAGCACTTGCTTTTTACTGCTGTGACTTGGTTTCCATTCCCAGACCTAATGTCACATTATAGTTTGGGTTTATAGTTGATTCTCCTCCATGCTCTCCTGGCCTTTCTCCATCAGTTGTCACGATGTTTTCTCTCCAACAACACTCCACTCACCTATTCAACCCGGTTACAGTGAAAAGTTGGTCAAAGCAGGAATAATGTAAGTCCAACAGTTGCCTCTGACCAATGTGGGCCTTAAAAGTTTGATTCCCAGACCCCAAGTGTTGCATGTGAGCTATTCCCCTCTAAGTACTATTTTTTTTTCCAACTTATCAGGGCTTCCCCCCCTTACAAAACATGTATGACAGACTTTGCCAAAATGAGGGACTACTTGTAGTTCATGCTTTAGATAGATAAATAAATTTTTGAAATCAGACTAAACCTGTAAGTGTAAAGATCCAGATGGTCTGTTGTAGTAAGGAATGCCTCTATCCATGTTAAATTGGCACAAGGATCAGACATGATTACATAATCATCATGGCGTAGTGTCTGTTGGAAGCTCTGGGTCATCTCTTCAAAGTTAGCATACTGGCTGTTTTTCTAATGGATGGAAATAAGGTGGTCAGTACTAGAAAATCCTCCTTGTAAAATAAATTCCACAGAAACACAGAGATCATTGGAATCCTTAGGAATATTCCTTATAATTCCAAGACATGCAAAAGAAAATAAACTCAAAACTTGGAACTACTGAGAATTTCTGAAAATGACCAGACACCAAATGTTGAAATGTTCGTGGAAAACTTTTCAAGATGACATAAGATTCATGTTTTAATTCTTGGGAATTACTTAGAATCTTAATTGATTTCTTCAATGGAGCCCAAATGTACCTTCTCGGGCATAATGAGTAAAACTGTCTGTCATTAAGTTTGACAATCTTTCTGGTCAAAATTATTTAAATGTAAAGTATTATTTTGACAGAGATAATCACTCACTAAATAGTCTGCATTTCAGGTGTTTCTAGGTTATCTAGATTTTAACATACAAGATTTTTGTCACCAAGAATACATCAAATGGGCTACGTGCATTCAAGCTTTGGTTATGATCCTTCTCTTTGCTGACTGCAGGTACAGTTAGGACCATCTAAGAACTTCAAGGTATTTATACAAATTATTGGACTTTTCATGCAACTTTCCCATGTTTCTCGTGAACAGACTTTCTCATAATCTAACAGTTAAATACCTGTTTTTCTAACATTTCTTTGACATCATCATGTTGTCTTTGGAAGAGGAAATCTTTCTTCATCTACATAAAAAAAACTTGATTGTCAGCGACACAAAATCTTCTTCCTGAAGAATTTCTTTGAATTTTAAATTGCCAGTAATAACCATTTATCTGTAAACTTTTAAAATTAAGGACCCTTGACACTTCTGAAAAGTAAAAAAAACTTGAACTCATTAATTATATGGTTGATAAGTTTCAACCTGTAGAATTGCTTCACGTTCCTGTCTCTGCTGGGCAATGAACTTCTCTGTGGCCTCGTGTATGTTCTACAAAACATTTATAATGTTAGACAATGTTTTTAATCATGGAAAATTATATTAAAAAATACGTATATAGAAACAGAAGTTATTGAAATGTTAACACACAGTCAAAGACCAATTGCTCTAACAAAGGGCTAATGCTTGAAAAGTCAGCCTTTAAACTCTTTATGGTGGCCAATTTATGTTTTCAACTCCGTTGTTAACACCACCAATAACCAATTGGCATACAAGGCTAGGAAGTGAATGACTATCAAAAAAATTTGCATTAACAATACCATGTACTTATTGACTGAATGAGAGGGCCAGATAGGAAAATACTGCTATCTGGCTTGAGATCATGACCCATAGACTAAGCACAGTTAAGTCTGTGTGTCACGAACAAGAGGCAAAATTTTATTTTCCTGTCTGGCAGACATGAAAAACATTTCATCATTTGGAATATTGCTCTGTCTTCGGCTTCATTAACTTTTTTCAGCTGGCATCTCAAGGGGCCATACAGGTTTGTACAGCCCTGCTGTATACAGTCGCAAACAGGGATTTATGAAAAATGTTTTTCAATAAAAGCAAGGATGTTAGGACAATAAATTATTAACAAACTAGACTTACCATGATGATTATTCCAATAAACAAATTGGTGAAAATGAAGTGGCCCAAGAAAATAAAGATCACAGTAAACCACTGGCTGTAGGGTCTTTTGTCCAAGTCTTTCTGGATTTCTGTCCAACCGTCCACCTGGACAGAACAATTTACAAATTGTAAATTTAATTACATAAATTTAACACATGCTATAGAACCACCTGTCTGTGTTCAAAATCAATGAATTGACATTCCTATAAGACATCATTTACTGCTCATTCCTGGAAAGGGGAATAATATAATCGGAGATACAGTGGACTAATATTTAGCCCACTAGACTCCCTATTAAGAGCTCTGGTTTCAAGACTGGGTCAGATCATTGTCTTATGTTCTTGGGCAAGTCATTTTATTCCATTAGTGCTTCTCTGCATCAGGGCTGGGTGGTTCAAAGCTGGGTTAAGAAAGCCCAGGGTTAGTCTGGGTAATCTGTTTTCAGATCTGCAAGCTTTAAAAGAAAATTTCAATTTAAATTCTTTTTGTCTATAGTCTGATGATTGGATGCTCTAATAATAAAAGAGGAACATATCTCAATAAAGTCTTTTGTACAAAGGAGTAAAGAAACCTGGATTGATTTTTAACCCTTGGTTAATGCTTCTCAGCCTTCAAACAGCTAGGGTAATTAACCTGAAGTGGAGTGACATCCTGTCCTGGGAAAACAGCAAAGTTATGCCACACTACAGAGACATGGATAAGGGCTTTTAATAGGCTGAAGTTCATATTTAACCTTCACCTGGGAATAGGTGGGTTTAAGAAGACAGAAACCTCCTAACTTGCCAAATTCAATTCACTTTTAGATACAACAGTTTGAACACAAAACAAAAAAAACATGAACACAACTCACAGTAACAAATGTGAAAAGTGTCAACATAGCAGTGCTGAGAGTTCCCCAGTTCTCTTTATCACCAGTCTCCTCTTCATAACCAAAAATATAATAACCAACTACAGCAAAGAAAGCCATCAGCATGGCAAGAAGGATCACCACATTGAGCACAGAGTTCCTAATAGTGTCAATCAGTGCTGTGACAAGAACTTGGAGGCCTTCAATGAAGGAGATGGTCCGTAATATTTGAGCAGCTGCAAACAGAAGATAGAACAAGTTGCTACAAATTAAACCCTTTAATCCCAAGATTTAATTGTTAATTCTCCCCCCTAGGTACTACACATTTCCTTGTAAATTAGTTAAATTAGTTATGAGAATTTGGTATTGGATCAAGATAACTTTTACCTGGTTAGTCTGAGTAATCGCATTACCTGTTTGTTGGATAATATATGGATATTATAAGGAAAAGTTATGTGTTTATCTGGGTTACTAAGGATCTGAAAGAAAAATTTGGGGAGAACTGGTTGCCTAATTATCCGCTCACTCAGCTTGACTGAACAAGGTTGAAGACCTGGTCTGGGAAGCTTTGTTCTCGTTTGGATAAGCTGAGACGATTGTGCAAGTCACTCTTGTGTGTAGACTTCCCTTCTCCTCAATCTAACTGTCAAGGTGACTCTCACAAACCTCTTAAGAGCCTCAAAGGTGTGAGAATCTTATCACCCACATTCAGCTCATCCATGATGACTTGAACATATGACAATGCCAGGATAGAAAAGTCAAATCTGTTATAACTGCTTTTCCAGTAACCCCTTGGTTCAGCATACAGCTTCATCAGGAACTCCATGGTGTAAATGCCAAGAAACAGCTCATCCGAAGCTTTGAAGACATTCTTATAAGGGACCTTCCATTCCTCCACTGTCTCAAAGCCAATGACAAAAGAATTCATGACTATCACTACCATGATGAAGCCATTAAAAACTGAACTCTGCCAAGCAATTTGAAGAAATAGAGAAAACAGTTCAAATTGTGAGGTAAAATGTAAATCCCATTAACTGCAATCTTCTGTTGTCAGCTCAATTTTCTTCTTGTTCTATAAGTGCACATTTTCATTTGAAATTTAGAGAGCTTGCATATCACAATAACTTGAGTAGATTCTTGTTATGAGAATGTCATTCAACTTAAAGGAGACCAACATGTCAGCTACGTGGGCAAAAACAAAAGATGTTTTGCCCTGAAATTATGTTATATGTTACAGTGATAGCACGGACAGAGAACACAAAAATGGATTGCTAAAATTAAAATAAATGTGTGTGTTCTCATCTCGCCTTGGCAGAGGGAATTTCTCCTTGCAAAACCTTGAAATAACAGTTTCGATAATGTTACATACATATTATTCGATTGGTTTGTACGTCAGCTGTGGGGTTCATTGAGAAATAAAGTACTTGGGAAGTTTGGAAAGCACTTAGGAATCTGTGATTTCTCCTGGGTGTGCCTTTAGCGACTAACGCTCTAAAAAATTCCAGCACGTTTCACATCTCATTGAAGGCATTCTGATATATTAAAAAATAGGATATTCACAAACGATAAAATTGTCAGATCAAGGCTGTATCTCGATAGTGATGCACAAACAATGCTTTCATGTCTTAAAGTTCACGAATCTCCGTAACTTGTTGGGATACACCTTTCACGAGATGAACGAATCTGTACACCTTCACCTGATTGTTTATGCGCATGTTGGCGCGTGTACATCAATAACTTCAAAGAACTCCTGAGCTCTTGATGTCATGAAATAAGCCGGGCAATTTCATTTTAACTCTTGGTTAAAATGCAAGCTCACTCCTAGTAACTTTGCGAGACGTCGTTATAAAGTACTTACATACAATAAAAATTGCAACAAAAGAAAAATCTTACCGTTGTTATTTTCTGTATATATCTGTGAAACTTTTTATCTACACGATACCTTGAATCTCTTCGTTTCCTACAGCGTTTATTTGATTTTTTTGGTTGTTTTAATAAAGAGAAAACAAAATAAATTTGGTCACGATTAAACTTTGTGCTGGCTTTCGCCAACCAACCGCTGCAGTTACTGAACAAAAAGGAGATTTCCACAAAGACAATATACAACTTTTCTCTCAAATCTTACCTTAATAGCTCTACAGTTACTTGATTTAGAATTGGATACATGATTGATGCAAGACTTATTTGTCAAAAACCGGAGATTTTTATGTTACCACAAGGCATAGAGGATTTTCTTTGTAAATTAACAGTTCAAACGGATAGTCGTGCCGAGACCTCCTTCTGGTAACCGAGGGAAACTGTTTCGAGGTCGTTCCTTTCTAAATCTCAAGGGAGGGGCAAGGGAACTTTGAAGGGGCCTGCTTTCTCTTCTATGCTAAAACGTTGTTCCGATAGCTTATTAAACAACTCGCAAAAATAATTCTACAAGTAATCTGCCACATTCTCAAAGGAATTAAAACAGGCTACTATCACAAGCAGTACATTTTAGTTTTCAAACGATTTATTTCATTGTGCACAAATCGACTTTAAAAACTGCAACAGTGTTTCTAAACTATTACTATTTCTTTCAATCAATAAATGGCGCCATAGAAAGTTTTTCTATTATAGTAATGCTACACATTGCACAACTCCACAGCTACATATAACACAAAGCATTCCAGAAATGACTTAAGTCAGGTTGAGTCATGCCATCTTAGTGACAAACAGTGAGTAACAAACAAAGCAACAACACAAAGAAGTCAAAAACTAATTTAACCTGAGGGCAACAAAGAGGCAATCATAGAAGTTTCCTTACAGCATTACACAACAATAATCAATGATTCACAACTAAGTATCTATAATAACATTATCTTTTGTCTAAAGCTCCTTTCTTTCCCAAAAATAAACAATTTCAATTGGGTTTTTGATTAGACCCAATTTGCAAATGCTGACCTTCATAACATGTGTTACATCAATACAATGTTCATTCATAAGCAGAAGCAGCAAGGCTTACTAGTGTGAACATAAAAACATAATGGCAGTGTCTGCCATTAAGAAAGAGCTTGTTGGGCCCTTTCACTCCCTGTATCAACCAAGACATAATTTCTCCTCACAATACAAATACAATATCAAGAGGACAAATGATGAGAATAAAGAAAAATATTGACTGAAAATTTTTTTCTTGATCCAACACTAATTGTTCAGAATTAATATTAGAATAAATGTATCAGACAGTAAGGAGAATTACAAGTAAGATCTTGGGAGTGATAGGGTTAAGACAACTTGAGAGATTACTTACACCATAAGGTGACTAATGAGCACTTATAAAAATCTTAGATTCTAGGACTGCAATGGAAGTTCCAACCATTATTCATGCCTGAGTTTGGAGGTAAGAGAGATAAATATGCAACTGTGTAAGAAGCAACTAAAAATCCGAAAAAAAAAAACAAACACCATGAAATGGGTGGGATAAATTTCAAAGGAGACTTTTCTTTTTAATCAGATTAAAAGGAAAACAAAATTTAATCAACAGGGAGGCTTGAGCTTTGGAGCAATTTGTACCCACGAAGGCAGAAAAAAAAAAAGGTAGATTAATGTCAGTATCTGAGCAACCACACACTGAAGCATCCCCCAACCTAACAACAGTCAACCGTTAAGAAGTTAGGGTTAATGTTGGATTAGTGGATTAGGGGAGGGCTTGGTGTGCAGTTGCTAAGACACTGATATTGATCCAAAATGACAATAACCAGAGTGGGTTGTTTGATCATGAGAACCAGTGAAAGCTCTTTATTGTAAAAGATATAGTTCAAATATTCAACCCTGGCAAATAAATAATGGTTTGACTTCTTTCAGTATAGTTTTGTTGATGTGCTATTTGCAACACAATGAAACCTGTATCAAGAAGTATTTATGTGACTCATGCTGTTGTCTGCTTAATAAGGAGTCTAGGTAATAGCACTTTGCAGTACCAATAACATAATTATTGCATTTATTGTGTGACCAGCTTTACGCATCTCTCTTTCCAGACATCTTTGACCCTTAACTTCAGCTATATTAACAAACATGATACAAAAATAAACTATTTTCAAACCCATTTTTAATAATAAATTTAACAGTTTAGTGACTTGTGCAAACTGATTGTAATTTCCTAAGATAATTATTACAAGGCAAGCCAAGCAGATAAACAGAACCACTGAGGAACTCTTAAGAGATGAGCTACACCCATCACATGGGGTAAGAACTGTCAAAATGTTTCAGTTTTCATAGGATTCCTATTCAGATTTTTAGGAGAGCAATTTGCTTACTAGTATCACAATTGCACTTTCATTTGGAAGAATAACAGCCTTAAAAATAAACTAGCTTTTTCCTTTTCCTCACTTATTAAAAATAAAATACAATCACTTCATGCTCCACTGATAATTGAAATAATTTGTGTATCTCTAACAACTCTCAGTAAAACAAAAATATCAACAGGACAAAAACCAAAAATAACATTGTTCATGAGCAATAAAGGGTGCAGAGAAGAACTATCACTTTCTGCCTTTCTGTGTCTTCTGATATTGTGCCTGTGCAGTTCTGTGCAAAATAAACAAAAGTAAACAACAAAAAAGTGAAGCAAAACAACAAATAAAATGTGCCAGATCTTGTAGCTAATGAAATCCGTCCTACTGAACAACACAGAAGTGTAATCCCAATGAAGCCAGACTCAGAAAGTCTTTGTTCGAAGATGTTTCAGTTTCCTGGTGTGAGTGATGTTTGAAATAAAAATAATGAAGAATCAAATAATGTTAACATAAACAAACAAAAACAAAAGAAATAATAAATAATGTTGCCCAGTTATCTGACTATAAAGAAAACAAATTATTTTACATCTTAATGTTCAGTCATGTTTACCTAATAAGAAGTTGCGGCATCTGTAAGATACTTTAAGTAAAAGATACAGTGTTTAAAAGCAGTTTTAAAAGGAGGGTTAAGCCTCTTGTTTAGCAGAAATCTTGGAGACAAGATGAATACAAGTTGATAATAAATAATTTTTAATAATCGGTTTTAATAAATAATCTATGAAGTTCTTACTTTCAAAGTTAAGAGTTAGCCAAACAACACAATTATCCTCTGTTAATTGTAGAGGTTAAGGGTCTAATGATAACATTCTCACACACAAATTAATTAGAAAAGGTTGCCCATCACTTGATTACATTGTAATGCAATGGAAAAACAACAAGTTGCACTAAGAAATTACTATTTGTTGTTTATGTTTTAATAAGTAAGATGATAAGATTTGTGAAGCACATGTTACAATGTATATCCCCAAGTAAACAAGGATAAAATAGATTCATTAACATTTGGTACTGATCTCATAAGAAACTGAAATTTGTCTAATTTTTTAAATTTTTATGTTAGATTAAGATGATAAGTTGTGCCTTGAAGAAGTGTCAACAAGATAGATTCATCACTTTGAACTGAAAAGAGGATTACACATGTCAATAAAAAGCCAAAAAACAATGGCAAAACAAAACAAAACAGAATAGGGTTTTAAGAAAGTGAAAAGAACTGAATTTCATTAACTATTTCTCTTGATTGTTTATTGTGTGAATAAACTTTTTCTTGACACCTTGAACTGGGAATGTTAAGTTTTAAATGAACAGTGCTTCAAGTTTGTCTAAGGAATGTTAGAACTGTGTGAAGAAACCTAGATGGCCAGGACTTTTCTGCAAGTTTGCACCTGGAATAGGCCATTTCTAAGAAGACTCAAATCTTCAATTAATATGAAAATTATTTGTTGTTCTCAAGCAAACACAAATAACCAATGACTTACTTTGAAGCATCCTCAACATCCATGAGAAGAGAATCTTGTCTAAGATGAAGAGCATCTCTGTTCATTAACTCAGTTACCAGCACTTCATTTTGAGCTATGAAGCAAACATCAAAATAATTAAAACAAAAGTGCACCACAGTTTTTTCAAAAACTAAAGAAGACACTCATAATTTTATTTGAAACATGAACTGACTCAAAACCAATAAAATAAAAAAACCTTGTTTTAGCAAAGAAAATTAAATGTTTGCGACCGAAGACTTGTAGCATACAAATAAAAAAAAGAAACCTCAACATAACCTTTTAAACCCCACAAGTGACCAGCATCTAATTTCTCCTTACAGTAATGCCGCTGAATCAGTCATTAAGATCATGAGAACAAAGAAAATGATCACCAATCTAAGAAGATTTGATTGTTAACCCTTTCACTCCCACAAGTGACCAAGACAGAAGTTCTCCTTACAATATCAATACAATATCAAGCAGGTAGGTGATGAGAATAGAGAAGAATATCAATTATGGGATTATTAGCTGATCCAATACCAAATTCCCTAAGCTAACGTCATAAGAATTGTATGGCAGACAGTAAGGAGAATTACTAATTAGATCTCAGGAGTAAAAGGGTTAAATGGATTCTCCTTGTCAGTACCAAAGGGAATGTATACAGAAAAGTATGGAGAAGATTAATACTAATGTAAGGGTGTAAAGAGTTAAGAAATCTGTTATTCCAGTTCAAGTCTGCATCACTCAACATCTGTGATTAAGCTCAATATCAAACATTTTCAATTCATGCATTGACAACACTTGAGTCCTAGAATTTTCCACATCACTTTACCTTCAATCAGTTGACTCATATTTTTCTGGAGTGCTTGCAGTTCTTCCAAATTTAGTTCTTGTAACCTCTCTTCAGTCCATCCAAGCATTACATTTGCATAATTTTCCTGTTTTTCATTTTCACTGTCCTGCTTTCTCAGTTCTATCAACACTTTCTCAGATTCCTCCTGAGATATTTCATGTCTTTCCAGTGTTTCTGGTCTAACTGTTTTAATACTAAAGGACTCCGATGCCTCATCATCACCTGCCACGCAACCCGAATCTCGTTTTTCTTCATCTGAAACATCCTGTTTTTCAATAATATACTCTTTTATGACACAGCCATCTTCATCCCCTTCAACGTCACTTAGGAGCGTATCGTCAACAAAGCATATTTGCAAATCATTTGGTTTTAAGGAAAAGTGTTTTAGCCTTCCATTGGATGTGTCTGGTAGCTCACTGCTTTCGAAGTCCTGTGTTTCACCCTCTGAAGTGAGACATGATTCTATTGATTCCCAGTCAGTTGTTGGTGATGGCAACTCAGCTGGCGAGCTGACAGAATCCATTCCAGGTAGTTCATCATTAAATGTGTCTCTTTCCAAGACATGATTGCCATCATATAAAACATGTCTATGAGGTCCATGTTCTTGAGTATTTCTTAAATTTTCCTCTTCTACCTGTTCAAGGCTGTCATTGAAAACATCCGAAAGATTATCATCATCGCAAAAAGAAGCATTGTCTGCACTCTTCATAAATGGGTTTGTCCTTATATGTAAACTTCCCATGTCTGGAGTGGAAAAAAACGGTTGTGATGCCGCATCAAAACCTGGCATGTCGTGTGAGTTTGTGGTCCCTTGTCCGACAATGATCTGATCTTGAGATTGTTTCTTATGTTGTCTCCAGGCTCTTTGGATGCTTCAACAAATTAAAATGAGTAGAAATAAGAAAGATGGCACCCTCTAATTTTTCCTAACCTCACTGTAAACATCGATAGTTTCCTGATAGTTTTTTCTTAACTCTTTAACCCCTAAGGGTGACCATAGCATCTGATTTCTCCTACAAGCATCACCCTTGAATCAAACATTAAGGTAAAAAAAAAAAGGAGATGATCATGAACAAAAGAAGCCCTTGATTGTTAAACAAATCCTCCTTGTCAACATGTTAAGAAATACATAGAGAACATTATGAAGAAAATGCATACTCATTTAAGGTGTAAAAGGTTAATAACTATAACAGTTGCATTTAGCCCTTTAAGTGCAGCTGCATTTGTTAAATTTTCCCCTGGCCACTAAAATGAGGCACTTATTTAGGGGAAGCAATTCTTTGGGGGGGGGGGGCATTTATAGAAAATCATGATATTAAAAGAACTGATAACAAGAAAGTATTAACAGTTAAGACAATTGCATCTTACAGAGTCATTACATGTCACTGTAAGTTTGAGTGGAAGAATTATGCACTAGCCCTTAACACTAGTTTACTTCATATATTCAAAATTCAAAAGTCACTGCCCCTTTAACGACCCAAATCCAAGACTTTAAAGGAAGAGAACAAAAGCTGCTTTGAGCTGAAAAAATGTTTCTCTGGGAAAATTGAATTTCAGTATGCGCATAACAATTTGAAATAATTATATTTACTCTTCATACAAGAAAAAATTTATTATAACTTAGGACATCAGATTTAGGTGATAAAAACTTAAAAGAATGCAACTCACGTTATAACATCACATTCAATTCCTCGCCGGAGGTTTTTGCGCAAACAGGTATTTTCTTCCATTTCAAGGTTCAAGCGATAGCTGTTAAAATAAAAGTAAAAAACATTATGAAGAAATTTGACTGTTTCTGTACAGAAAAATTCATTAATGAGAACAGTGACTTAAAATTAAATATATTCACATGTCTGGACATGACAAAGTGTGAAACACCACATACCAGTATTACAAATAAAATCTTGCTTTCAATCTATCACCATAAACTCAGCCCATGTTATTTTTGGCATTTTGTGGTTGATTAAAAAAAAATTACCCTCTGTGTTTTGTTTTATTCTATAACCCTTACATGCATTATAATTTCAAGTTTGATACATCAAAATGTTAATAATAAAATTGACACTGTATGGTTTTGAAACGGGAAAATTTTCAATTATTTTTTTAACATAAAAGCCCCAGACAAAACGGTCAAAAAAATTTTCACTGTACTATTTTTGGATGTGATGTAATATTCCCTTTATATTTTCAACAATTTACAACTCAGTTCAGAGTCAGGTCCTACACAAAACACGACTTTCAAATTGCTGTCTTGAAGCAACTCATAAAATCACCTTTTTTGAAGGACAGCCAGCTTAAAAAATCTAGAAAGTTATTTCCAAATAAGGGCATGTTATTCTTATCTTGTACAATATCAAAAATTCTACACATCTTCCTCAATGATATTCTGCCAATAAAAGGAGATTTTAATACAAAATATCAAAAAGCTTAAGGAAAAAATCCTTCTCATACTAAAAATGAAGACAAAAAAAAGACTCAAATTAGGTTTGGAGTGAACCAAAATTCAAAGTTTTAACTTGAGAAATACAGTGCACATTTTAATGCACTAACATTAGTATTGAGCTATAAAATCTGAATTCATGGACTTTTTTAGTCACATTAATTGTAAACAAATTGGAATCCAGCTTTGCTACCAGTGGGATTATGCAGATTTGAACTTATGACGCAGCAAATTTGAAAGATCTACCATATATAGTTAGAAAAAACTCTGCAATGTTAATCTTATTAGCAACTTAACAACATTTCCTACAAAACATGGATAAGAACACACATGAAAAATATGCTCTCTAATGGATAGCCTTAAAATCATAAATTCAATCAGTTTCATTGTGTCTACAGCATATTTACTGTGAGCCATAATATCATTATAGTCTTCCCTCCAATAAAATACCACAGGAGAAAAATTGCAGATATAAAATATTTCTCCTTCCTTAAAAATTCTGTATCATAACGAAGGTAGCAATTTAACAAAAAATCTATTTTTGGTCATTTAAAGAACATCTGAATCAAAATGTGATAATATACGTTTGAATAACCCTGCAGACATATCCATCCATGGCCTTGTGTTTAAAGATAAATTTGTACAATGAACTATTAACCATTGAAAAGAGATGGTGAAATCATCCATTCTACTCACTTTTCCACCAAAATTTCTCCTTCTTCCACTTGCTCTCTCATTTTTGCTTCTCTTTCTTCTTCCTCCTACAGTTATCACAGAGAACAACATCCATCAAATACAGCAAAACAAAATTCAATTCCAATTTAAATTAGCTGCCACAGTCTTTATGAGAAAACTGAACAAAATAAACTAAAGGATATTCCAACCTGAACAAACACTCAGGAGATGTCTGAATCAATTCTAGTTAGAGGGCTTATCAGTCAGAAATTACCACAGGGTAATTGTTTTCTTAGATTATCTGTGACATTTCAGTTAAAGTTTTCACAATCCTCAGACTGAATATAATTTGTATAAAACTGTTGAATAAAATTTGCAAGTTAAAGTGAATAAGCAATGGCTATATGGCATAATAATGTACAATCCTCATTTGTTTATTCAACAGATAGAGCTAAAATTTAAACAACATCCCTGTCTTAAGGAGTAGGAGGCTTTATTATTGCCTATTAAAAAATATTTGAAAATGACCAAGAGCAAGATTCTGTGCAAGCTTGAAATCTTATCATTTTCCTTCAATTTTCAAAAGTGATCTTTATCTCTTTAAAGTACATGTATAAACACATCACAGGAACATTAGTAGGATGCATATAATTTGAATAATCATCACTCATAGTACACATGATGGCCACTTAACTATTAGCTTAATACTGAATTTACCATGCATTTCAAGCAAAAAAAAGCACTGAATTGTAAACTTAACTATTTCATAAAAGTAATTTCTGAAATTAATCCTTTCACTCCCAAGATCTCACTGGCAATTCTCCTTAACATCTGCTGTAAAATTCTTATGATTTTAGTTTTAAGAATTTGGTATTGAATCAATTATTAATCCCCTGGTTGATGTTTTTCTTTATTTTCATTTCTCGTCTCCTTGATCTTGTATTGATAATGTGTGAAAAATTTTTCTGTGTTGGTCAGTTACTTCTGGGAGCTTTAAGGATTAAAAGGGTGCCTCAGAGAACTTCGCAAGACCAATGGCAGATCACTTGACAACATTGCTATAATTGTACAGCCAAGCAGAACTGTACTTTTGACATATTTGTGTTTTTAACCAACCTTGATGAATCTTTCATAGAGCAGCTGAACAAAGAGCTTTCTGGCTAAATATCCTCTAAAATAAGCTTGAATACTAATTGCTGCGGCTTCCTCTACTGTCACTTCATTTGGCTGAGATTAAAAAGAAATAAATAACAGTGAAAATCAAAAGACAAAATTTATGATTTAAAATTGGGGAATTTATTGTTTGGAGCTCGGACTCTTAATATGAACGGTGTGACTTGTATTAGGAAAGTTCTAACCTTCCCAAACAAATAAAATTTATCAAAAATAAACCATGAGTATAGGATGTGTACTTCTTTGGGCTTAAAAAAAATTGACTACTTTGTGTGATCTCTTCCAATCCTTTTTTCAATTGATGTTTCATGTCCCACAATTACATTCTGAATTAAAACACCTAGAAACTTCCATCAACTGATTTTGCGGAACTGCCACGACACCCTGTCAACACAAGACCCAGCTAACAGAACAAGCTTTGTATGTTTCTTTGCAGTACTTTTTGAAACATTTACTTAATTTGAGAATACATCCAAGAAGATGATAAAGATTTTTCCCATAATTAGATGTACCCACTGCTGTTCATTTTTCAAACATGTCTCTCAGCTTCAAAACATAGATATCCTAAGGAAAACTGGATGTGTTGACATAGTCCTGGCACCTCCAGACATTTTGTCTGCATTGTAAGGATTTGTCTGCAGAGCTATGACTTCTAGTAGTCATACAATAACAAACCCAAAAGTCATCAACCACAACTTAAATTGATTTTTACATCATCGATAAGAATTTCTCAAAACCACTTTTAATTTAAGCCACCACAAAAAATAACAAATTTACTTTTCTCAAAGGATGATTCCTCTAAAAGTTACAAAAAATGATCAAGGAGATGTAGTAGTTACAATTCAGCTAAAAACATTAATGTATTTTTCTTAAAGCTTGTTCAGAAGTAAAAAGGCAATGCCCAGTACAGTAGTTCAAGTCACTACAAATCTACACCAAATTGCCGTAAAGATGTCATAAAAAATCAAAATAGAAAAATAAGAAAAAGCCAAATTCAAGTTAGTTAGCATATAGCATACGGCACTAGCATGAATTTTATTTTTATTTTTTTGGAACTTGTACATAGAATAAGAGAGATGGTAAGTTTTGGGCTCGGAAAAAAAATAGAGAAAGATGTTTTTGATCTTGTCACGAGCTTGGGACAAAGAAAAAAATTCTGAGTCCCCATAAGGAATTGAGCCTCAGACCAGAATCTAAAGGTCTGAGGTTTGATTCCTCATGGGGACTCAGAATTTTTTTTCTTTGTCCCACGCTTGTGACAAGATGAAAAACATCTTTCTCTATTTTTGGAACTTCTTGAAAATTCTAACCCAACATCTAAGACTCTCAAGAAGTTTAAAATTATTTTTTAGTGGAAATTATGTGAGAATTGTTTGGCTGCCAGGCATGTAGTCTAGCTAGAGGGTATTTCAATATGCTAATTTCTATTTGGTTTTTTCCTTTTCAGTTTTATGCATTTGCTTTTTTCTATAACAATGTTATTGCATTTAGGTCTATCTGAAAAATAGCAGGAGGAGAAAAAGCAGTAGAAATATTTCCACTTACCAGAGGTAACACTTTTTTCGCTAGCATTGGATTTATTGCCTGTTGAGATCAAGCAAATTAAGAATTTCATAAATACATATCCCTCACGTGTAGTGATGAAAAGACACTCACACTTAGCCCTTTCACTCCTAAGATCTTATTAGTAATTCTCCCTACTGTCTGCCATACAATTCTTACAATGCTACTTTGGAGAACTTGGTACTGGATCAACTGATAATCCCTAATTGATATTTCACTTTATTCTCATTACTTGTCTGCTTGACTCTGCATAAGTATTGTAGGGAGAAATTCAGTCTTGGTCACTCATAAGAGTTCAATGGTTAAGACAAGCATTCATAAAAACTAAAGGTAATCAGTGTGTTCCAGTGAGAGTTCAACAATCTACAATTTTTTTTGGATCCTAAAATCCCTATAAGTGATGTTTCACCCTTAAGTTTGTATTTCCTAGTTTCAAGTTGATCAGACGATCAGCTTAGATCTTACTGATTGTGAAACAATTTTTTCAGAAGAAACTAATTGCATATCGGTTTTCATTCAGTTACTGATGTAAAATTAAATTAGAAGAGGTGTTCAGAGATATACATGTGTGTACTGCGATAAGTTAGAAACATGCCACAAATACCTCGCATTAAAAGTTTAAAAGAAGGCATCAAATTCTAGCCACAATCTTAGATTGTCATTAAGATACTTGCAAGAAAATACATTATCAGAAAACAACAGCACAGTACATGAACTTCCCATTAGTGATGAATCTGTGCAAACAGATTGATTAAAAAAATTCATTGTTGTATTAGGAAAAATAAACAAAATATAGTACTTTCACTTCCCTTTGAACTCAAATTCTAAATGAAGGTGATTTAAATATTTGCCCATTTAATCAGCTATCTCTTGAAGCTGACTAAATGATTTGTTTGAATGGTATCACATGAAGTCTTTACAGACCAGAGAGAATATGAAAACATGGGTGGCATGCAAAAAGTCCTACTAAATACACAGCTCTTGACCATCTAACCTCTTAGATTTTATATCATGTCTGAGTATTCATTACACATAAGATATAAGAAAATTGTTGACTATGCAGAATTTTCTGTGTATGTTTTGATATCCAGAGCTGTTTTTAGTCAAGAAAAATGGAGCATTCTTTTTCATTTTAAACTACTCTTTGACTAATACTCTTCTTGATGAAAACCCTGTCTAAGCAGACACAAAGAGCAAAAAAACAGTAATCTTGAAATCATGAGCTATTTTAATCCCCTAAATCCAAGAGCTTACACTGATATCTTCCAAACTTATCTCCCAAACTTGATTCCTGCAGAGTCCAACTTGTTGCTCAAGAAAATTTAAAACAAGACTAAAATATCTGACTCACTTTTCACTGTCATTAAATTTGAAATTCCTGGAAGTACGGCAAACTGCCAGTTATTCATCATTCAAAGTCCTATTTTTGTACACTCTCTAGCACTCCTGGAGGTCACTATCTCAAACCATTTTCAATTATTAAGCTCTTCACGGTGATTTCCAAGGGATTCACAATTTATTGACAGGTTGTTTAAAACTAACACCCCAACAAAGCTGATGTTGAGATAAGACAATAGACCTCAGGTTTCCTTGAAACTTTTCCCTGATTAAATTCTCAATAACAGCACATATGATTTTGCAATTCTTGTTTTTTTCCATTAAATCAACTTTCAGTTAGAAGATTCTAGGAACATTAACAATATGTTTTTAGGTAATGGCTGTTACCGTTGAGAAATGGAAAAGAACTTCTATTTAATGCCTCCAAAATAATATCAGACACATGGAAAATTGACATCTGGGGATTTATGTTTGTTTAATCAAATCCGCCTTTATGACACTTCATTTATACACTGACATGGAAAACAGAAGAATTTTCCATCGCAGGCTATTATCACGAAGGGAATCTTAACATCGTACTCGTAGCAACTCAATGAAAAAGGCCCGTCATACTATCTTCGGCTCCGACAGATTTTCTATGTAGAATCTAGCAATACGCTCATAACACGGCATTCCTGTGTTATGATTTCAAGTGCGTACCTAAATTTCCGTTGCATCACGCGCCCGAGAGATGATCAGTTCGTGCAGAACAAGTTAAAACCCTAAATCGACTTTCAACAGAAACGCCAAACCACAATATTACTGCCTCTACAGCTGTTTCCTGCCAGGGAAACTGAAACACTGATGAATGAGTAATACTTGTGGATAAACACTAAACCCTGAACTACAACTCAATCGATCAATCGAAATGTCTTGTGAAATAAAAGCACTTCCAATTGTACAACCCTTAAATGAAGTTTGGTCTTACCGCCATCGCAGCTCGAGTTCGATCGTAAGAGTTTTTCTTTATGGCACCCATGTCCAATCCTTTTAGGGAACTGTCTATTTGAGAATCCAGTAAGTCTGGCAACATATTGCCATCACAATCGTAGACGCTTGTATCTTGGTAACTCGATTCATTGTCGTAATAACAGTGATCGTCGCCATTCACACTTGCCGTAGATGAACGTAGGTGGCGATCCATCGAGAACGTCCCTCAAAAATCGTTCGCTGAGAGCTATCAACATGGAGAAAATCTTACGAAATACCACGTCGGCTTGGCACACAGCACTGTCATACGGCGTTATCGGATTGCGGCGGCGATATTTAAGGACGGCAAACAGACAACTTCGCTGAAGTATCACTCACACTTTGCTTCGAAGCCCACCCTTACGACGTCACTTCCTTTTCATATCATGTTGCCCACAAAGATACGGGGATTTTTAGCCGCCGTTTCTCATCCAGAGAAATATTTCTCGAACCACACTTTAACGAAAACGAACACACGCTTTCGAAAGCTCTCCGACAATCCCGTAACCGCGTTATATTCGCTTCTCTTGTCGTTATGATATGTAAATTTGTGTACTGGAATCGACGCCTGGCAGCCTGGCAAATAAAATTTGATTTAGCACAAATGGCGCACAATTTTCCCAGATAGTCTGCTGGTAAACTACACTGGGGGCTCAATGATCTCATTGTTCGACCAAGTGCCTCTCTGTAGAACCCTGTAGGTGCTCGTAGAAAGGTTCATGAAAAATAATGTTGCGAGTAAAAAAATTAATAATCATGGATACGTAAAGTGCATTCGATCTAGCTTAAGAATGCATATTCATGTCTCGTGTATAATCAAATCTTCCAACATCGAATGCTGGCGTGACCCACAGTTCTGATTTGTGGTAACTCATTTCGTTCTATCAAATGGCTGCAAATTGTCTACTTACCTTCCCATTGCATCCAAACCGATGGGAGTCAACTCGCGGGACCACGATTTAAAGCGCTCGCATTTCACCTACTTAAGTGGTCAGTCAGTTCCCCTTAGTACTCTACTCGCGCGCTGATTGGCGAGGTCGAAAGTGCCGTACCAAGTACTATTTACCTCCGGGCAGCCGATGAGACAAATTCGCCTGTCAAGAGCTTAGATTTCCAGAAATTTAAGGCATTTTTACAGAAATATACTCATTTTTGGGTTTTTGAGTGGTATATTCTCAAACAATTATTCACCACAGTGTCAGTGAAAGTAGTAGATATTCACCCTCACTTCGTTGAATAATTGCTAATTAGAAAGGGGTGGAACAACGAAGGAAGAGGAAATCCAGGATGACGCTCAAACCCCTAAAATGCTTAGCATCCAGAGAAAGGCAACACGAATAGTATGCGTTTTCCTAACGTCGAACGCAACATGAAATTGATGGAAAATTTATGAAGAAGAAGGTTCCATTCAAGGAAGAAGACCTTGAACCGGAGGCTGAAAGCCCGTCTTCGGAGGAAATTGAAATCGCGAGCGACAGGGTCTGGAAAACGAAATGGATTTCGGGTTTTAGCCCTGATTGATGTACACTGACTGATCACATATAAGCGAAGAGTAATGGTGATGGCAACAATCACTTTGCTGAGCATCATCGACTTACGAACCACACTTTTGACTAGGACTCTGTATAATGCCTGACATACAGCATGCTCTAACTGTTTTCAAGGACTGACTCTGGAAAGCTGGTTCAATTACTTAGAACAGAATTCCCCCCAACAGATGTCATCAACTACCGGCACCATACAAACGCAGTTGTTAAGTTCATTTACAGAACACCTTAATATCAAAATCCTTACAATTTTTCTGAAGTTATTCCATAGTGGATTACAAAGCAACGAACTTTACTTTTGGGCATCAAATCGTTTTGCTGGTTATAAGGAACACTTCAGTGGTTTCTTTTGTCTTGTTTTCGTCTTTCGCATATGCCTTATACGATCGATACGATGCTCAGATAAGGCCGTAAGGAACGTTACAAGCCAAAATACCCGAAAAGGTAATTTTTTTCTCATTCCTCGGGAACTCGGAAAATACTACGCAACTCGCTAAATGTGCGTGTGTATTTTAGGCTACTCCATCGACAGATTGTATATATACAGTATTAAAAAGTCATTGAAAGGTTTTTGTGTATTAAATGAAGTAATATCATCCAAAGAGTGCAGTTTAACCACGTCCATGTTTGGGCAAATAAAACATTCCCCAAAGGAAAAAAAAAACAACAGCTAATTAAACTAGAAAAAGCCTAAAGAAGTTGTTTGAATTTTTTTACCATAATTTGTTCCTTTCTTTTTTGGGCAGGCAACGAACAGAATTCCTTGCATTGTAAAAAATCTCAATAAGACTCTCTCGAAAACTAGAAAGAAAAGTCGAGGAGTCTGGGACCGACTTGTCTCGCGCAAGTGCGTCATAAACTGAAACTGTGACGTCAAAATATCATTTCGCTCTGTTTCTCGGATCGAAGCCGTGCGTTTTTTTGTGTGAGAGGAAAAACGTGTGGTAACAATGGGAAAGATTGTGATTTTGATTACTGTGATGGCAATTTTGCTTCAATTAACAGCGCTTACATATGCTAGAAAACACGAAGGTAAGTTCCAGCGCTGTTCTCAAATGTTTCAAAGGCGTTACTTTTTTCTTGCAGACGACAATTCGGAACAGAAAATGTGTGAAAGAATCCTCACTTTCATTTCCGTAAAACGTTTCCCAATGACTTACGGTGCTATCAGGTTTCATTTGCTTCAAAAGAGACTGTTCAACAGCGTAGCCACGAGAAGTAAATTCTTCCGCGAATTTTTTGTCAATTCTTTGTTGTCTAATGATTCCAGTTATTTCATCACGTAAAGTTTGGTTTTTAGTGCTGTTGTTCAAAGTATTCGTAGTTTTTTTGTTCTCGGCGTCGCGTTACGTAATCGTTTATTGTTAGTTACATAAGTTCATTTGCTGTATTCTTTCCTGGTTCAAATAAGTATAAAAGTTAGCATTATTTTCTTGTAAGTTAGTTTTTTTGTGTTTTTTCGGAGTAGCCGTACGGACCTTGTAAGCATTCTAATTTTTCTTATGAATTTTCGCTCTTTTCTATCGCATTTGAACATTTTTAGTCTCTCGAGTTCGTATTTAGTAATTCAGTATTTATCATAAATATTTGTTCTGGTGAATCGTTCGTAATAAAGTACGAATTTATAATTGTAAGAGGAGTGTAATCTACAACCAGTCTCCAAATTGCTAACGGGGCATTTTACAAACTTTTCACACTTTCTCGGGAGAAACAACATTTTTGTGTGGGCATGGCTGCTTCCACCGATTTTAGCCGCGTTTGACCTGGATGTAAACCTTGTGCAGGGCGCGCTTATTTTCCTTGAACCTGTTGAACGCGCGCTTCAACGGTTATTTTTCTAATTACACACACAATTCTTTCTCTACCAAAAACTTTTACGTCCATATATGTATTCCTAATAGGTATGACTGTAAGAAATAGTTGGTAAATAATGATGATGCTGATGGATATATTTTTATTTTGCACGTGAAGATTTTCAAGCCATTGAATGGCAAAAGCTACCGTTCGAAGATTTCAACGAGGACACGTCCGTAGTCGGAACTTGGAACGAAAAGGTTGGTCAGTAGTTTCGGAACAACATCTGCAACTGTAATGAGTTCAGCGGTTGTGGACAGCCCAAGTAATTTTTACTCGACGTACTTCACCGAAATGTATACCGTGCTTGAATTGTAACCAACTTTGTTTCTGATTTGTCATATTCGATTTAAGAAAAATGATCACTGTGATCATCCATGTTTCTTTTACCGACTAACGATCGAATTTCGTAATAACAATCAGTAGGCTGAATGCGAGTTAATATGTCTCTCTTTCCCTCCTCATAGGAATATGTAATAAGGATTCAGGTATTGTCGCTGGATCTGGATATGAAACTGATTTTCCCTGAAGGCTCCAAAGATTTGAACGATCCACCCTTCGGAAACGATCCACCGAACCTTGGAAAGGTATAAATATGACCACTACTCAGAATTTCTTTCTCAATGCAGTTTTCCATCTGCAAATATTGCGTTTCACCAGGATGGTATTTCCTTCTATTTTCTTTGCTATAAGTGTCTTTTCCGAAAAGAGCCAGAGGATATATAGAGTAAGAAACAAACGCAAAATCTTCCTCAGTGATGTATTTTGATTTTTTAACTTAGATATCTATAGTAACCATAAATTTTTCGCCCGTTTTTCTGTTAGATTCTCAAGTGCAAAGAACTACCTGAGTACCCTGGGAACATGACGTGCTCTGAGTACCAAGTATTCAAACGGAAAGAACCAGGACTGATCACGCGGGTGGCAACGATGATAAAAAATACTTGGAGCTTTTTGTTCACAAAAATGGCTAAAATTTGGAAAATCTGTTCTAACGGCGTTGGAACAACAGTTAACAACATTTGGAACGCAATGAAATGGTTATTGAATTTCGCCTGTAAAATTTGGATAAAAATGTTGGACTGGATCGGTGGAATTTGGAAAGGATTGATGGAAAGGGTCGGTATAATCTGGAAAGAACTGAAAGCATTAGCGGAATGGGTTTTTGTAACCATGATGTGGGTAGATGAATATGTGTACGAAAGAAGTTTGTGGTTGATTGAATGGTATTCGAACAATACTAAACGGCTGACGGAGCTGACCTGGAACGGAATGGAATGGATAAGGGATCAAATTGAATGGTTGGTCGGTGTCTCAAAGGAAAATACAACATGGTTAGTTGAGAACGCATGGAGTGGATCGAATCGGTTGGCCGA